>NW_022204507.1:6516924-6570527 GCF_008831285.2 Nymphaea colorata | reverse complement strand
ACAAGTCACTTGTGTTTAATTACTTTTCCAATATGAAACACTGCCAAGGCAGAGATTATTATCTAGTTGCATACCATGATCTCTATCGTGTGGATATGGGCCTCGAAAAAGATTACAATATTAAACGTAGATCACCTGAACTCTACGTGTGGGTAAAATAAACTAAGTGCTAGTGCCGGCATGTAACTAGTAAGATTTTGAGATATGATATGGACTGGTTGACATGCGATGAGAAAACAAAAATTACATTAAAAAACTAGCGAACCATGACATAGAAAGAAAATGCCTACACAATCATGATAAAACTTTTGTTTTTCAGGTAAAAGGCCCAACCGAGGCTTGGGTTTGGCGAATATTTTGTCAACTAAATTACATCATTCTTGGCGGATTGAATCCAATCATATTTTAAAATAGCTGCTGTGGATATGACTTCTTTTCATTACCAATCAAAATGAAGTTTCTAGTTTTAAAATTTTGAACATTAATTTTGTCATATTTGCGCCCCCCAATCTGCTCGTCGTAATTAATTAGGAATTATGCTACTAAAATGGTAGGCTTCTGTCAGGGATGGAGGGAAGGGGAACCCGCAGGGCCTTGGCCCCTCTTCAGATTTTAAAAATTAAAACTTTAAAAATTTATATGTAATCTAAAAATTTTAGTTTAATATATATAAAAAATTAGAAAATTTTTATTTCGGCTCTTGTTCAAATTTTGAAACTATAATTTGGGTCCTGCGACAGAAAATTTCCTAGCTCTACCCTTGATCTCTATGACTTTTTTTTTTGCGGAGGCCTTCGGCCGTCATAAAGATTGAGAAGAATTTAGCAGTTGTAAAAGCAATTCCAATTCAACCAGTACTGCTAACACATCAGCATTCTTCTATGCTTGTGGAACAGGTGGGGATTTTTAGTGGGGATTTTCGGGTTGCGAGGGCACCAATCCTACCCGTTCGTCGTTATGTGGGTCTGCAACGCATTTAATTAAGTGTTCACATTTCGAGGTGGAAAACAATAAAAAAAGAATAGAATCGGTCAGGCTGCTCATTCAATCGCTTCAATTTGGTGAGTCAGAAAAAGGTTTAATGAATAAGAAATTAAATAAAAGAAATAACGTTTAAAATAATAAACAAAAAACCAACATGAACTAACAGGCGGCGAATTTGTTGGTCACAAGGTCGATTTGGCATATTTGAGAAGGGCAATTCAAACAATTGATATATATAGATATATATGGAGTAATATGCATATTTTCAGGTGAGCAAAATCTTAACCACTTACCTCACGAAAAGAAGTCCAAAGGTTCTCACCATTCTTTCAAACTCTAAGGTCTGAATCTGTGTCCGTACCAGCGATAGCAAGGGAGCAGCCTTTAACTTTAGTACTGCACCCCACTACTTAAGGCATGAGGCATGATGCTCATGTGAATCGAACTAGAGACTTGCCTCTTTATAGGTCTTTAACCTAACCAAGTACACTATAGCTATTGAGAAAGAGTTGCGTATATATTGAGTAGGATGATTGAAATGATAATTTTATATATCACTAACAACAATTATATATATATATATATATATATATATATATATTGAGGTATGGCCATGCTTATTTCTCTTGATAGGTGGCCTCCTTGACAGTGTCAAAGCAAAGGCCCCTTGACATGAAAGTGCCTGCATTTTTTGTGGTATTGACTTAAACGTGCAAAGCAGTTTAGGGCTAGCTTTACATGTCTATATATAAACGTGCACAAAACACAACACAAACTGCTGTGGTTGAAGAGACAGCAGCTGGCTAGACGGATTTTAGGCTCGCAAATATTGAACAGGGATCATAACAATGGGCAGGCGGTGGAGTTAACAGGTATCATCTGTCTAACCACTCTATTCCATGTCAGTGGCCTCTAGCTAGCTACTACTATATCTTCATCACCTTTGCCATCACTATTTCACCTTGTGAATATTCTATATCTCTCGCTAGTGGTGGGTTCAAATACTTTTGCGGATTTGTTTTGCAGTTGCTGCCAATTTCAATCCCAGTGATGACATCTGTGGGCAAGATCCTTCTGTAGTTATTCACTATCCAGAAGTGGTGCCCCACGCAGCACCAGGACTTATGTAGGTAAGCAAGCAAATCTGGTTATATGCACAAACCTGTGCACAAATGCATTGAGCATAGGCTACTGCGCATGACCAATTACTCCTAAATGTGGGCAAGGGGCCCAGTACAAGTGGGCCAAGATGTACTTGACTTTTTTTAAAAGACTGTGCACTGTGCACGTAACCAGTTTTGGTAAGTGATCACCCTTTTGTTTGGGTTTCAAGAACAAAACGTGCATTGTTTCCATGAAATTGTCAATTTTCTAATGGAAATATATATATATATATATATATAGAAAGAGAGAGAGAGAGAGAGGAGGTAGGGGGAGGGAGAATGGTGACTGAGTTTTTAGAGTCATCCTCATTTAAGCAGTGCCGTTCGATCTATTATGATAGATGGTTAAGATAAAAACAATGAAAAAATGGTGATTGACTTTTGTTCATTTAATATTAGTTTCCATCTTTTTTTCCATGTTTTTTCTCAACCACATCTGTATTAGATGGACGGCCTTGGTTACATGGCTGGGTGGCTCTAAATAGCTAGAGTCACCATTTACAGTAGATGAACGGTCATGTTTCTCTCTCTCTCTCTCTCTCTCTCTCTCTCTCTCTATATATATATATATATATATATATATGTATGTATGTATATGGAAGTTGGCAGAAACAAGACCACTTGGGTAAGAGGGAAAAAACAAACCCATCAAAATTAATTATTAAAATATTTGTTTTCACAATCTCACCTTATAAATATGATCTTAAACAATAATTTTGTGAGCAACAAATATTAAGTTATTTTTTTCTTGCTTAAGTAATGTTTTCTTAATCATAAAAAAATGAAACTCTTATAACATCAAAATTTTGGTAATGAAAAGATTAATTTTAAAAAAGAAAATCTGAACTAATGCATGATTTACATTAAACTAGTGTTTATAAATACACTAGATGGTTCATTTTTGTTTAAAACACTGTTTAACACAAATTTAAGAGGCTTGGCTTTTATAATTTACCCAAATGGCCTAGCACCTATCGATCATTCATATACATATATATATATGTGTGTGTGTGTGTGTGAAACCACAACGATCCACCCCTTGTAGTGGCATGGACACCTTCTTAGAAGGTAGTTTAAAAGTACAAATCAATTTCTATGAATGCCAAAAGAAAAATCCTTGAATTTAAGGACGAATTAAACAAGTTTAGAAACATTAATTAATCTACCTCAATTATGGATGATAATTTTTCATAGTTAAATATTCTAACCATCATGAGTCCGTAACACAGCCCCCGCCCTCGCTGACCAGCTTCATTATTAAATAGATTGGGCAACACCCAGGTTTATTGGGCCCAAGGATCGAGTTCTCGACATAGTCCAGACCAGTAACTAACGAAGCCCCTCTCCATGGCGGGTCAAGCCCAAGGTTCGACCATAGTTTAAACTGGTGCATGAGAGAAAAATAAGATCCAGTTGTTAACTGGATTCGGGTGTCTAAGATGGTTATAGACCTAAGTCTAGATTTGATCAGAGTGAAATTCTGAGCCATTTTACAGTAAATATAGGATTTAAAATTACTTGAACCCAATTTGAGCTGATCGATCTCCAAGTACCACTGCAAAATCAACTCCAACGTAGAACCAATTCGGACCCAATTAGGCTGGACTCAAGAAAACTCGATAGAATCCCTCCGCTCTCTCCTGTTCCACCCCCAGCCTGCCTGGTGATTTCACTTGCATCCTCTACCTTTAAGCTATAAACAATTTATGAGTCTCCTTAATTCGCCATGCAAGAAAGGGGTACTTGATTCTTCTGTATGCAAAACAGCTGAAACAAGACATGAAAAATATGCAACTCTTAATATCAGGCTGTTTGGCAATGAAAACAATTTGTAAACTATTCTATTAATATGTTTTAAAGATTGGGACAGATTTATGAATCACATTTGCTGGAATGTTTCATAAGTTTGTCTAGAATTTTTTTGGGCATATTTATAAAATGTTACAAACTGTTTCTTTTGTCAAATGGGCATTTAAGTTAACAATCCTACATATAGATGGCCCATTCGGCCTTGGAAAAATTTGAAACAACTAGAAACTCAACTAGCATAAGCAAAATAATGATGCCATGACATGGAAAGGATAGCTATAAGGAAATATATTAACTGTTGTTGTAATATGAAAGAATTTCAGGATATTTATAGAACATTTGGTAGATCCGATCATATTTCTCTTTGAATAAAACACCTGTCATCCGAGAAAAGGAGAGAAAGGCATAAAGAGGAGGAAGAAATATTAGCTTAGATATCTAGACCTTGTGATGATTTGTTTTGTAAAATAATCAGCTTAATTTCATTTCTCATCTATCCGATTAATTACAAATAGAGCATACATACATAGGAAGTCGAACGTTTTGCACTCAGTGAAGAAGTTTATAGTTTAGGTAGTCCAGCGGCAAAAAGAAAAAAGAAATGAAATTTGAAAACTCCAAAGCCAATCCATGTTTTGATTAAAATTATACTTTCTTCATAATCTTCCCAATCGATACAATTTACAAAAAAGGTTGTAAATTTGTTTTTATTTCCTAAAGCTAGATAGAAATTACCAGATTTAAAAGATGACTATGGATCCAGTGGGCGACAAGTCTAAATGTGGTTCCAACTTCTGCACCAGTAACATAATTTCAATATTCACTCTGCCTCGTTTTATTTTTTCGAAATCGCTTTTGGAAATTAAGCCATGTACGTATCCCTTAGAACATCTAAGGCTCTATTTGATATCTAGGAAATTTTTTATCCCAAGAAAAAGTTTTTGTCGTATGTGGTGGGTTGCTCTGGCTCATTGTTTCCTAACGTTCTCTCAAATGAAGCAGGACTTTTGCATCTTGGGAAAAATATTTACAGGTTCGCTTACTGTTAGGTCTTAGGCAAAACTTTTTCCCGTTCAAAGAGGAGTGGAAAAGTTTTACCTAAACCCCTCTTGGGCACACAGTCAAAGATAAAATTTTAAACAAAGGTTTTACCTACCCACTGCACCATGTTAGGGCCTAGTTTTTAGGCTGACTCGGCAGCCAAATGAATAGTTAAATCCCTATTTAGCTATTTCATATGGAGTTTAATTAACCATCTGATATGTGTATATACGCCCAATTTTCCTAACGTTTCCGAGCTTGTGGATTCAGATTCTAACAGACCAAGCTCTATAGAGACGTTGGAGGACATTAGCTTTCTTCAAAAAGACTTCAGAATTAAATGTAAGAATCCAAAACAGGAGGGCGCAGACACCGATCCTAGATCTTCCTCATGGCACGTAAGCATGTCATTAATCTGAATTCTCCCAACGCACCTCTCCTGCTTTAACACTTCATCTTGCAAATTGTAATAATTTCTGCCATTCCTGCATCATGTAGGGTTTCTCTGGACAGGGCTCTTAGAGATGGAGAAGATGAACTAACAATCTAACTGGATTACCCAAAACTCGAGGTTTTAAAGAGAGCACATATCATGAGCACAGTTCACTTATAATGCAAAGATGAATGGTAGAAATATCAGTGTAGATTTCTCAATATATAGCCTGAGGATCTTAGTGTGAACAACCAAATCAAGGAGACAACTAGCCATGCTTAATAAGTTGAAGTAGCTTATATTGAATTTTCTAGGCAAGTGAAGAGAGAAAAAATCGACTCAAATAACTGTATTTAGCCCCTTAACTAGTCGCCCCACTAGCCACTGCCCTCTTTAGGACAGTTTGCTCAGTAACAATCTTTTTGATCTGGGCCTTCCCAAATGGGCGCTCTTTGTGTCGCTGTCCAATGGAATTCATCCGCCACGTCTTGGATAGCCTTCTCAGAGGCATCCATTCTTGCTCCCAAGCCATCACTGATCCGAAGACTCGATTGATCTCCACTTGGTTGATCAGAAACCAAACAATTCAGGTTGAGCATGAGTATTTCACAAGAGGCCGCTTTGATTGCTACATGGGGCTAAAAAACGGCTGCCCACTAGATTTTCTGCTGTTACTCAATGTTTCCGCAGAACTTATTGACTTGAAATAATACTTGGTTATTTGCTTCTTTTATTTTTTTTGAACAGGGGAGGAGCGGTAAAGCATGCAGGTGACGTTAGGATAAGAATGCAACATAGTTGGGATGATGTGTGTAAAACTTCATGCTTGTTTTGCTTAATTGCACTTCTGCTTCCAAAAGTTTTGGAATTTCATATTTCGTATTATCCATTGCAGGGAGCTGTACAACAACAGATATGGATTTGCCAATTATGGCATCAAACATCTTAAGTTGGCACCTGAACTTGTCAAAGATTTTCAAAATGACCAGAAATAATCATAAAGATTATCATATCAGCGCTTTCGGATATTTCAGACATTTTGGAAATAAACATACTCCTTTATAAAAAAATATCAAGGCTAATGCTCCATAGCTTTTTATAAATTTCTCGAAACGGTTATTAAAATATTTCAACTGTTGCAAATTTTTTTCCTTATGCCTAACAAACAATGTCCAAATATTATAGGCATTAAAGTCTTCTTCCACCAAACTCTACTTGAATTCTGAATAGGAAATAATAATTTTCTTTCACTGACTAAAATTATTATTCTGAAATTAAAATCCTAGAACATTGAAAATCCTGGGGCCATCAAGCGCCGCCTTAAGAATTTGAAAATCATCATGTAGAAAAGGACCTAAAAGCTAAGCTTTAGAACCTAGTTGCCTGGGCTTATACTGGAGGTATGTCTTTCTGCACTGAGGAAATAGAGCCTTGATCTGGATTAAAAACATGCATGCAGAAACCTTGAGAAAGCCAGAGGTGGAAGAAAAGTCTGTGATCGACCACTCACAACCCAGCACCTTTTCAGCCTTATCTGGACATTCTTGTGGTTATGGATTTTTTTCAAAAGCCTTTCGTTTTGCAGGAACTGATTCTGCTTACTGTATCAAAATATTAGTTAGCTTCACCTATGTTAATATACTCAGTCAAAGGATTAGCTCTCTATGATTGACTTCAAAGTCTTTGGATTCTTTATAAAACACTGCCAATATAGAGATTAATCTAACCATCATCAGCACGTGCACAAGTCCATCGGGAATATATATCTGGTCCCCTAAACATATTACAATATAAAAATGTTACGTCAACTGAACTCCACTTGTATAAGGAGCTAATGCCTGTAGCTAGAATATTCTGATGTGATGGTTTGGTGGACGTGATAAAAAATTTTAAAAATAAGTTAAAAAACTAGCAAACCCTGGCATATAATGAAACTGCCTAAATGAACCATGTACTCATTCATAGCAGTAGCAAGATTTCTATATATTTTTTAAAGAGTTTGCACATTGACAAGTCCACTGGATATCACAAAAAACATATCTTGAAACGAGTCTTTTTCGAGAGCAACTTCTGTACACTATTCCTGTGTATGCAACAAGCATATGCCGGATGTGGACCCTACTATCAATATGCACATTTACTGTTATGCCCAAACATTACATATGCATGTGCGTGAAATAACAATAAGTATGACATAATGTTTATGAGATAACAAAAGATTTATGAGATAATGAGATAACAGAAAGAATTATTTGATAAAGTTAAACATACGAATGAGATAATGTTTATGAGATAACACATGATTTATGAGATAATAAGGTAACAGACATGTATGAGATAAGATAATAAGATAACAGATGAATGTATGAGATAATGCTAAACATAAATATGAGATTATGTTTATGAGATAAAAAATTTGAGGTCACGATAGCCTTTTTAAGTTTCTAAGGATAATATAAGAGTTGACCTACATCATCATAAATCATTTTCTTTTTCAATAAAAAACCCAAGTGATGCTTGAGTTTGACAAATTAATATTCCGCTGTGGTGTTATCAAACAATTAAATTTTACAATTTTTAGCAAGTTGAATGCAATCATTAATTTTATAATAGCCATTGTGACAATTAATACTAGATGATAAAAGATCTATTATTTCTTCTTATTTTCCTCCCAATTGTGTGTGACAATGGGTTGGATGACTCTCATAAGTAAGTTGGTTCAATCAATTTTCTTATATATATATATATATATATATATATATATATAAGAAATAGCGACTCTACTTTTTTAGAGTCACCTAACCATCTATTCCATACCATCCAATCCAACATTATGGACGACTAAGAAAAAAATAATGAGAAAAAGACAAGTGGTATTTTCGTTATCTAATATTACCTTACACATTTTTTTCATTGTTTTTCTCTCAACCGTCCGTATGCTTTAAATGAATGACATTGGTTAGATGGTTGAGTGACTCTAAGGTCACGTTTGATGCACAGGAAGGAAAATTTTTCAATGTAAGAAAGGAAGATTTTTTTGTGGAAAAAAATCAGACCTAGATAGCTATCGTAATTTTTTTCTTAGTATTAATTGTACTTTCAAGTGGCCAAAATGCCGCCTATAAGAGGGAAAAAATAAGCTGCGTTAGTTGAGATCTATGACTCTAGTTTTTCTAAATTCATTAAAAAATGCATGGTAAATTCCCTTTGTTTGATGCTGCGGAGGAAATCCATACAAACTTGAAAAAAAACCACTTTGTATAGTATTTTTCTTGTGCATCAAACGGGGCTTAAATGGCTAGAGTCATCGTTCACTCATTATATATATATATATAAGAAAAAAGGTAGCTACTAGACTCTTATATAACAGTTTGGATGAAAATTGCACATATGAGTCATTGATTTTGACAAGATAAGATGTTTGAGAATAAATTGAAGAAAATAGAAACCAAGTTAATTGTACTTCCAAGCTGCCAAAATGCCACTTATAAGAAGGAATAAATAAGCTTCGTTAGTTGAGATCTATGACTTTTTAATTACAACTTAGTTTTTCTTTTTTTTTTTTCAACTTCATCTCCACCATCTAATCTCATTAAAATTAACAGCTTTACAGGATTCCCATTTAATTTGGTATATAAGAGAACCACGATCAACAGGTCATATCCAAAATATAATCACCTAAATCCGACTCACATATTGATTTAGTTGATCGAATGAAGTACTCTAGTAGTCTGGTTGCTTAGATAGATCCAATGAATAAGAAACTAATTTCTAATCGATAACCTCGCATTTTGCTCGGACCATGTTCAGGTAATAAGATTCTGATCCACTGTCAGCGATACTCGTAGGCATGCAAAGCTTCAAATCTGTTTCCAGAAAAACAAAAAATCACTTGCTTCAAAGCACTGATTGACATAATGAATGAAAAAAAATGAATGATTCATATAACATCAAATTTTGGTAATGAAAAGACTAATTTAAAAATAAGAAAGACTGGAACTAAAACATGATTCATATTAAACTAGTGTTTATAAAAGGCATGACTTTTATCCCTTACCCAATCGGTTTAGTGCCTACCAAGCATTCATAGGTATATATATATATATATATATATATATATATATATATATATATATATATATATATATATTTATTTATTTATTTATTTATATATATATATAAATATATGTGTGTGTGTGTGTGTGTTTGTTTGAAACTAGTGGCATAGACACTTTCTTAGGAGGTAGTTTGAAAGTACAAATCAATTTGTATGAGTGCCAAAAGAAAAATCCTTGAATTTCAGCACATAATTAAACATGATTAGAAACATTAATTAATCTACCCCAATTATGGATGATAAGTTTCCATAGTTAACTAGTCTACGATCTTGAGTCCATAACACAGCCGACGCCCTTGTTAACCAGCTCAATTAAGCAAATGGGTTAGGAAACACCCATGCCGAAGGACCGACTTCTCGCATAGTCCAGATCAGTGACCAGCCCCTCATTATCCCGGGTTTAAGATCCAGTTATTAACATAATTCGGTTGTCTTAGATAGTTATAAACCCAAGTCTAGATTTGAGAGTGAAATTCTGAGCCATTTTATAGTAAATATAGGATTAAGTTACTTGAACCCAAGTTTGGGCTCATCGAGCTCCAAGTATTCCAAATTCAACTCCGCCGTACAACCAATTGGGACCCAATTAGGCTGAACTCAAGAAAACTCGACAGAATTCCTCCTCTCTTCACTTGCTTCATCCCAGCCTGCCTGGGTGATTTCACTTGTATCCTGTACCTTAATGCTATGAACAATTTAAGAATCTCATTAATTTGCCATCCAACTTAATTGTTCTGCACCCAGACAGCTGAAACAAGACATGCAAAACATGCGACTTTTAGGATCAGGCTGTTTGGGAAGGAGAACAATTTGTAATATGTTCTATAAATATGTCTTAAAAATTGAGACAAATTCATAAAACACATTTGTTCTGTCGAGAGATTTTTTGGGCATATTCAAATGAGCCTTTAGGTTTACAATACTACTTAAACATGGCCCCTGTCGGCCTTGGAAAAAATTAGGAACCCAACTCGCATAAGCAAAATAATCATGTCATGACATGGAAAGTACAGTTATAAGGAAATACTTTAGCTGTTGTAGTAATATGAAAGAATTTCTGGATATTCATAGATCTCATCAGATTTTGAATAAAAAACTGTGTCCTCCGAGAGAGGGATAAAAAGGCCATAGCCACATAAACAGCAAGAAGAAACATAGCTTAGATATCTAGAACTTGTGATGATTTGTTTTGTAAATTAGTCATAATTTCATTTCTCATCCATCAAACTAATTACAAATAAAACATACATAGGAAGTCAATTTTTTTGCAGTCAGTGCAGAAGTTTATAGTTTAGGTAGTTCAGCAGAAGAAAGAAAAGGAAATAAAATAAAAAATTCCAAAACCAATCCAAGTTTTGAATATAGACTCATAGTTTTTAGGCTGACCCGGCGGCCAAACGAAAAGGTAAAATATCTATTTAGCTATTGCATATGGAGTTTGATTAATCATCTGATATGTGTATATATGTCCAATTGATGTACCTACTTGTGCATTCAGCTGTTAACGGACCAAGCTTTACAGAGAGGTTCCTTGTTCAAGGGTTTCCAGAATCAATCACTGTTTCTGTCCGGAGCAGGATAACAATGACACTGTTCCGTCATCTTCCAGTTGCAACGTAATCATTTCTAATCTGAATTCTTCCAATGCACCTCTCCTGCTTCAACACTTCATTTTGCAGATTGTAATAATTTATGCTTTTCCTCCATCACGTAGATTTCATCTGAACAGGGTTATTCGCGAAGGAGAAGATGAACAGGCAATGTCACTGGATTACACAAGGTCGAGGTTTTAAACAGAGCACATATCATGAGCATCTTTCACTTATCATAGCCCTACTGCAAAGTCAAATGGCAGAAATATCATTGTAGATTTCTCAATATAGGGTGAAGAACTAAATCGAGGAGAACGCTAGCTATGCTTAATAAGTTAGTGTCAATTTGTATTAGATTTTGTAAGAAACTGCAGAGAGAAAAAAAATCACCTCAAATAACTGTATTTAGCTTGATCCTCGCTTGGTTGATGAGAAACCAAACAATTCAGGTTAAACATGAGATTTCACAAGAGGCCGCTTGGATTACTATATGGGGCTTAAAATGGCTGCCCACCAGATTTTCTGCTGTTGCTCAATGTTTCCTCAGACCTTATGGACTTGAAATAATACTTGGTTATTTGCTCTCTTTTTCTTAACAAGGGTGGAGCGCAAAGCATTGCTGGTGACATTACGATAAGAATGCAACTCTGTGGGGCTGATGTGTGTAAAATTTCACGCTTGTTTTGCTTAATTGCACTTCTGCTTCCAAAAGTATTGGAATTCAATTATTTCATATTATCCATTGCAGGGAAGTGTACCACAACAGCGGCCTTCTGGTGCACCCTCCAACGGTTGTGAATCAAGTTACTTGGGCTGCAGTAGGCCATCGCAGAGAGGTGTACCACAACAGCGGCCTTCTGGTGCACAGCCCAGCAGTTGTGCGGCAAGTTACTCGGTCTACAGTAGGCCATCGCAGGGAGGTGTATCACAACAGTGGCCTTCTGGTGCACAGTCCAGCGGTTGCACAGCAAGTTACTCGGGCTGCAGTTCGCCATTGCAGGGAGGTGTACCACAACAGCGGCGTTCTGGTGCACAGTCCAGAAGTCGTGCAACAAGTTACAGTACGTCATTGCAGGGAGGTGTACAGCAAGCACAGTCCAGCAGTCCTGCAACAAGTTACACGGGTTTGAGTTACACGTCAGGTCCCGGTACGCTATTGCATGGAGTTGTAAAATGACAGAAACTTTCTCATGTGCAGTCAACTTACTCGAGTTACAGTATGGGTCATGTGGGTGGTCCAGGTAAGTGTACGGGTGCGGCACCGTGTAGCAGTGGTGGTGCAGGTGAGAGTGGGGGTACGCGTGGTGCACGTAAGGGTGTGGGTGTGGCGACTCCCACCAGTCGTGGTGCGGGTAAGAGTGTGGGTGCGTTGCATTCTGTCACCGACTCTTTACCATAGGTTCTCTTTTGTGTTGTCGGTGAGCTCGTCGTGGGTCCCATCATTGGCCAAAAGCTCACGGTGTGTCTTAAGCGAGCATCTCGAGTGTGGAGTGGTGCATGCGTGCTTTTGGGGCTTTCATTCTTTGTTGAGTTCTTTTTATGGGTCTTTCGACATTGTAAGCATTTTTTTAATCAATGATGGTCAAGTGCATTTTTATGTTGCTTGGTTAAGTTCACTTTCTGAGCTACTTTGATTTCATCTTCGAGATTTGGTAAGTGAAGCTTTATCAAAGTTTTTATTTAAAATTATTTGGGTTTGTTAACACCCCAAATTTTTTCAGATCAAAATTGAAGAAATGTCAAAATTTAAAGGACAATTTAGATTCAGTTCATGAATTTGACTGGTGACACGAATCCCAAAGCATGAGTATAAGTCTAAACTAGTTCCCAATAAGGATTTGGAATCCAAATCCAATTACAAATGTTATTTGGAATGTAAATCTAATTTCAAATGCCATTTGAAATCCATATCCGAATGCAAAATTCAAATTTTGATTTAAATCCAAAAATTGGATCTAATTTGGTCTAGAATGCTATGTGGGACCCATGTGTGGGCCCCACTAAGCCCGTGTGGTCAAAAAGCCCACCCAAGAGGTCACACACCCCCTTTTTCCAAAAATATCAATCTTCAATTAAATAAAAAAATCATTTTCAAAGTGTTAGAATTAAACTCGCCAAACTTACTTAATCAAAGTAGGTTTGACCTGCGTGCACCCACATCTAGCGCTAATTTCAGCTAGGCTCAGTCACCATGAGCTCAGTTCAATCAAAAGGGTAGGTCTGTCCCAAGACCAAATTAGTGGACAAAAATAGAACTGGACCAGATCGAATCCACTTTGACTAAACTCAGTCAAAGAACAATTTTGCTCAATTAAGAGATTTTTTAGTCAAATTCATCAACTTACCTCAAGCCAAGTCAAATTACTTGCAAATGAGCTTTGACTTTGGTCAATTGGTCAAATTTGACCAATCTGAACAATTTTGTCCTTCTATGATAAATTGAGATTAGAAAACCTAATTTAAGATTTTATGAAAGGCAGATATACATTTAGATTTATCAAATGCATAAATCAAATATGAAATTGAAATTCAATATTTCAAACCAAAGTTTGATTCAGATGAAATCTATTTTCAATCAAGTAATACACGAAAATACCTTTTTTCGAATCAAATTTGATAGAATTTTCAAATTTTATTCAAATTTAAATTGAATTGTCATAATTCAATAACATGTAGAGCTTAGTAACTAAGTTTTAACCTAACAAGCTCAATTTCAAACAAAAAAATAAATAAATAAAATAAAATAAGACAAAACCCTCTGCAAGAGCATTTTCGTTCAAAAATTTTGGTCAAAGTTGGGTAGCTAGGTCTGAACTAAGGATGGCCACATTTAGCCCAGCCCTCGTAGCTCGTGTAAATGAGTTGGTTGTGGTCAATTAAAGCCATTAAACCCTCTTTAACTCATTTTACAAGTCCCCAAAGTCTTAAGTGAGTTTACAATGTGAGTTAAAAATGTGGTTAAACCCATCTTCTCCTCTGTATAAACTCCCCCTTCGCAACCAAGGAGGAGGATGAATTTTTGAAGTTTTTATCAAGTTGCAAGGAGGGAGAAGCCAAGGATGAGAAGGAAAAATCATCCAAGCCCTCTTCTGCCCATGTTCTCATTCTCTTCTTCATCTTATCCTATTCTCTCCATTGATTTTACTAAGTTAGGGTGCTTAAGTGAACCCTTAGGATTTTCGTGGTCAGATGCTTCCCACTACAAATTCCAGCAAGTCATTCTTCTTCTTTTCCTTTGCTAAGCTCGAATTCTTACTTACGATTGCTTGTTTTAGAAAACAAGCAAGGAGGAAGATCAATCATCAAGACCGACCATAAGATAGGTGACTCTAATCAATTTTCATCCATTTCAGTTTCTTGCTCTAATTTTAATTTAAGCACTTGTGGGAAGAGTTTATTTTCATTTAGAATGATGTCAAATTAGAGAAAAACTACAATTAAATGTACACATAAGTGACTCGGTTTTTCTAAAAGATGAACCCATGAATCAAATTTTGAAAAGGCCCCAAGGCTAGGGGCGGATGGAAGGGGGGCCCGCCTTGGCCATGGCTCGGGTCAGCCCAAAAAAAAAAATGATATTTGAAAAATCAATTTTTTTAAGCTTTGTCTGACCCATCCCTCGTCTAGACCCCACCCGTTGCTCGCCAGCCCCGTCCTCTCTCTCGCTCGCTCCCTCCCTCTCTCGCAGTCGCCCTACCCTATTTCGCCCCTCTCTCGCTTGCTCCCTCCATCTCTTGCCCTTCCCTGTGTCACCCCTCTCTCTCGCTCCCCTACCTCTCTGTCCCACAACACAGTCGAGCGATGGCCCCACCCTCTCTGGCTCTCTCTCACTCGCTCCTTCCCCCCCTACCCTAGCCCTCAACCACAGCACAAGCCTCTTTGGCTCTCGTTCGCTCGCTCCCAATCCCTGCCCTGGCCCACAGCCACAGCACAGGCCTCTCTGGCTCTCTCTCGCTCCCTCTCTCCCTGCAATGGCCCACAACCATAGCACAGGGGCCCTCTCTCTCTGCAATGGCCCACAATCCCTGCCCTGGCTCTTTCTTGCTCACTCCCTCGGTGGCCCACAACACAGGGGATTCGGAAGAAAGCAGATTGTGTCAGCAAATCGGCACATGCTCATCGGAAATCACCTGGTCTGGATTCCATCGGCAATGGCATCTACCACACTTTATTTTCTCTCTCATCCATCTTTCTCTCACGCTTTTGTTCCTCTCTTCGTCTGCAGCCCTAGGTAGCCATTTGTGTCTTCTGCTGCTCACAAGTGAACATTTCTTTCTCTATATCATTCAGTTGTTGTGCTTCTGCTCTGCGGCTCTACCTTTTCTTTGGGAGGATGCTTTTATTACTGTTACTTCACCCTATTCTATTGCTTTTGATTCAGTCTGTGCTGGCAGTGCTGCTGTATTATCTTTAGCTTTGATTCAGAACTAGACGATCAAAATTGGTCGGACATAAGACCAATTTATTATTGTTATGATTTTTACAGTGAAATATTAAAGTTGTGGATGATTGATATATAGTAGGGTGGGATAATGCAATATATGTCCCTTCAAAATTGTAAGAAATTATACTATATAAACAACACAATGAGTAAACATCCAATCTCTGTTTTTACCATTTACTGATTCCCTAAGTAGGTCGCTTAAAATTCAGCCGCAAATCCCTACTGTAGTGGTTCGAAGAAAAGCCACAATCATTGTTTGAATTTAGGGGTTTTTACGTGTAATTTACCTTCATTTCTGTAATATATAATTATTAGGCAACAAGCATCCAGGGAGCAGGAACATGACCATATCTGAATCTATTTGTGTGCTTTGTCAAAATATTGCAGTTTTTGTTCTTCGGTTGTTTGTTTTGGATGTGCAGTAAACAATAATGGTATGAACAAGTTTGTGTGGTTTGAATATTCCTTTCCTATACTTGATAGCCGTAGCGCATCTCATCAAATTACCTCTTTCCCAGAATCCCAGGTGATTTCCTCCCATGCTTTAATGGAACTCATTGGCTTCTCTACGAATTTTTGCAAAACAGTTCCTGAGGTTAATTACTGTTGACTTATGGACAGAATATCAATATTAAATAGACTGTCATTCTTGTATAAGATAACAAGGCCGATTCCATAAAAATGTAGTCTTGTTCTTTATTTTAAAAAGAAAAAAGTGTTTGTATGTCCAAATCGGCCTATGCTTTTCCGTTTTTGGTACTCATTGAAACATTTTGGTAAACTAATCGTGTGGATGTGATCGGCATGCCTGATGCGGTAAGCCACATCAAGAAAAAAACATGTTTTCTTTAGTATATATCAGATTTTATAAGCCAAAAAGAGATAATTTAACAGTTTATTTTAAGATTAATCTTAATGAATATTAATATCTAAACAATAAAAAAGCCATAGGTTTATAAATCTTTTCAAGGTATGAGTTTCAACTAGGGAATTCTGAACCCTTAGGATATCAAATATTTTCTTCAAAAAAGAAGACTGCTGATGCCCATTTGCAGTTATATGAAACTAAAGTCAAATGTTTACTATTGCCACTTGAATACTGTCAATTGAGGGACTAAGATACAATACTATTGATTGGTCTTGCTTTTCAGGGGTTTGAGCTTAACTTTGAGCATCAAGTCAGGAATTTGTTTTGTAAGTTCTTCCTAATGGGTGCATCTTCTTGAAAGCTTCTGCAAGCTGCCAATTTGGAATATGAATATCGTGCTATGCTTTAAAATTTGACAAGTAGCCTAGCTTATGTCTACCATATGTTCACTGCTCACACTTACATCACTGTAATAGAAATAGAGCACCTTATCTACTGAGGACAGATCGCGCTTTGTGCCAATGACACAAACAATTATTAACTGTGTTGTAGGACAGATCGCACTTCATGTTCATGACGTGGGCAATTATAAACGACATATGTTCACTTCTACTATACTATGATTTCCAAATATTATCTAAAGTGTGTGAGTATATATATATATATAATATAATATATATATAATATAATATAATATATTATAGTTCGTTGGACCGTTTGGACCGCCCCTGAAAAAAATCCTAGCTCCGCCCCTGCCCAAGGCCACGTCTCTTTCAAAACAACAAGCTTAAAACCATTTTGAGCTCCCTAACATGAGAGAATCCCATGGTGAGAGAGTGATTTTGCCGCAACATATATGATGAAAATGTCTATTAAGGATGGATACATTCTTATGAATGTGATCCACCCAGGCATGGCAAAATTATGGACGAATTTGCTTGAACATTGTCTTGTTTTTCTTCTCATTTTAGGTGGTTTTGATTCATACAATTCAATTTAATTGATCAAGGGTAGTAGAGGAGATTAGAAACTAGTTTTCAATCATCCTATATAAAAGAACCTAGCCTTGAATCATCATGATTCATGAATCATGCGGTCCCTTGATAAAATTTCAGTTTAAGATGTAAGTGATATTATATAAATATATATATATATATATATATATATATAAATATATATATATATATATATACGTGCAATCTCTTGTTAAAAGTCATTTTCCTCATTTAAAATCAGGTTGGAACATGTTTCCAAACTAGTTTTTGAGAAAGGGGATCATTTTATTGATTTTCATAGTGCAAAACTATGAAATCACTTTTCTTTCATCTTAAAATTTGTTTAATTTCAGCAACTCGTGGTGAAGTGTATGCAAGTTGCTGAAATTAAATCATACTTTGCAAGAGTTAATTTAAGAATTTCAAAGTTTACAAGCTTTACAACCTTCAGCCACAAAGCGACTATGTCTTGTAGAACAACAAAAAAAAAATTCTAGTCCTACCTAATCTGCTTTCTAAAAGCCTTTTAAAATTTCATCAATTTTCAAACTTACATATGATTGATAAAATCTGAAGAATAATTTAAGATCATACTTAAGACCCTATTCTTTGTATCCCCAAAAGAACAATATCAAATATGTTTTAATAATCCAAGAAATGAATGGATCTTTTAGCACAATAATCTTGACTTTAGTTTGATTTTGGGAAAAACGAAAGGTTCTTAGAACTTTATCACATGAATGAAAGCACATGGCACATTCTTTTTGCCAATTTAGGTGATTCACATTCTTTTTGCCAATTTAGGTGTTTAATTCACTTGTAGACAAACCACAACATGAATGAAAGTATATGGCACATACTTTTTGACGACTTGGGTGTCTAGTTCGTATGGAGTCGAATCGATTGTCATCATTTTCTAGGAGTCAAACACTCTTAGAATCAATATTTTAATTTTAAGCAATTAAATCAGAATAAAATCTGATTTTTATCACAATTTTAAGACAAAAGTAGATGTCATCCATGTCTCCCATCTATTTTGAAAATTGATTTTGGCATCATTTGTATATTTTTCATCATTTTGATTTTTTTTTTTGTTAAGTCTCAAGCTTATAGACTGTGTCTCTAATTCATGTGCTTAATAATATGATAAGCACATTTAGAGAAAGTCCTACATTTTAATTAAAATCAATCTTTAAGTGTAGATTGTATAGTGTGTAATGGACTTTGAGAAATTATAAGATTGTGAAGCTTGAATGTTTCAAAGGTATAAATTTTGAGATATTATGAGAGAGTAAAGGATGCATGTTTCACATAGTTTTCCTTCTCATTTCACACATTCATAATCACTTAAAGCTAATCGCACCACATTCACTTTCTCAAGAAATTAAGTGATCCAAACTTGAGTTAAAAACGGTAACCAAGTCATGTTGCTACAAAAATTTGTAGACTTAACTTAACTTTCAAAAAAAACACATGCAATGCATTCATAATCTTGGCGAAAATGTGTTTAGTAAACATTGAGGAGATTCCATGAACTCCTTTTATTTCAATTTATTCTACCCCTCCTCAATTCAGGAGTTGTATGGAACCCATGTGTGCTCTCTTATTTTCAAATCTATCGCTTAGGAATATATGCAATAGAGCCATCTATTTTATGTCTTCTTATAAATTTTGAAAAACAAATCCTCACCTGTGTCATATCCCAGTCATCATGTTGCTGGACTATTTATATGACATTAATCGAAGTTATAGCCTTAGAACTAGACTACTCAATTGGACTAAAAGTCCTCCCATTAGTACCAAAATGGACAATAGTCCCGGTATAACAATGGGTGAACAAGGAAAACTAGAGAGCCCAAATCTAGAAAACCCTTGGAGGAGTCTATGTCAGTACCATAGATTTGGTATATATGCACATCTTAAATTTTGGATAAATCAAGAACTCATTTATTCTCTATAGGTTCCAAGACCAACTTTCAAAACAATGCATATAGGCAAGAGTCTTAGGGAATGCATTATCAAATTTTCATTAATTGCTTGTTTGATGCATGAGATGTGATGTTTTACCTTGTTTCCAAACCCATGTCTAAACCTAATGTTAAATCTCTTCTCGAGTCTCTGTTGGGTCAATTTATGTCAACATTTAATACTTTCTATTGTCCAGATGGACTCATAAAGCATTTTCCCATATGACCACATCCTATTCAGGTTGTGTCAAGGTCGATCTGGACTTCGAATCATCCAAAGTGGAGTCTACCTTCCTCAATGGTATTTTTCATGGTACCCAACTTTTCGATATATGTTTTCAGTCCACTTAGAGGATTGCGGTCTCGAAGAAGCAGTCAGTCTTGCCATGCAACCTATCAACGATAGTCTAATCCATGCAATTGCTGAAAGATAGAACCCAAGGACCAGTACATTCTGGTTCCCATGAGGTGAAACGACAATCACCCTAGATGAATTTTCCAGCATTATGGGTTTGCGAGAGCCAAAAGGTGACCCTAGAGAGCCAATTTAAAATCAGTTCCTTGTTAATCAAGGTCAAGTCAAAGCTCTAAACTTGATCCTTAAACTCATAGAAAAACAGAGTTGGCCATTTCTAGAAAGGCATGGACATCAATACGTCCAACTACAAGAATTTGGTAAAACATATTCCCATTATGTCAACCTTGTTTCACTATGTAGGAGTGTCGCAGACAAATACAAAAACTCTATGGTGACTTGCACCACGGGCCTCATTTTCTTCAACAATGAAACTTATGAAGACATGCCAGTACTTGATACAAAATTAGTTGAGCATCGATTGCCTATGAAACCAAAATGCAAGCCAATTAAATAAAAGTTGAGGAAACTAGATCCTCGTCTTGAGGGACAAGTTAAGGAAGACCTAGAAGACCTACTAAAGGCTATGTTCATAAAAAACAAATGGCTATCCTGAATGGTTAGCAAACATCATGGTAGTCCCAAAGAAAAATGGTAAAATTCGAATCTGCATCGATTTGAGAGATTTATAAAGTCACACCAAGGAACCACTATCCACTTCCAAACATCGACTTGTTCGTAGACAGTACCATATGCCATGCTATGTTCTCTTCTATGGATAGATACTCTGGTTATAACAAAATTAAGTTGGTTGCTCAGGATCAGACCAAAACATCATTTACAACTCTACCTAATTAAATCTCAAGTTTCTAATATCTTAAACCAAATCACCCGATTTGGCAAAGGAGAATTCAAAATCAATTTTTCTTGTTAAGGTAACTTAACGATTTTCTCAAAAATTGATCATAAGACAATCATAATTTCAAACAAAAAATCATCTTGAGTTCAAAACAAGGAACTCAATTTCAATCTACAAAATCCTCGACTAAAACCACTTCCAAGAATCATGGATTTCAAGATAAATGACAAAACAAAAGTTTTCAAAATCAATTTGAAAACCCTCCAATCTTCAAATAACTTTTCAAATCATTTTCCAGAGAATTTATTTTCAAAAGCAAGTCACTTATTCAAGATGAACTTTGATTCTTGAATCCAAAACCTCAATGCACAAGAATATGAGATTTGCATCAATAACTCGTACATGATCCAAATGATCCTTAGTCCTTGGTTCAATTGCCCCTAGTAAAGGTGGTAGGAATGGTTGGACCTCCTACCGACGGGCGGATCTCTTTCTCTTAAAAATTTTCCTCAAAACCTCAATTTAAAAGATTTTTTGCTGATTCACATTTGATGCCCCTGAGGACGGGGTGGGTGCGAAGAGGGGTATTGGGACTCTTTGGGATTTTCTGCACATAAGTTATGGGTTATTTGAATTTGAATATGGGAGTTGGAATTTAAGAACATCCAAGGCCCAAATTTTCTACAGGGTGTCGCAGCATGTATTCAGGGCAAAATGAAATTAAAAAATATGGGCATTCCATTATGGCAAGGATGAGTGTGTGTGCATATATATATATATATATATATATATATATAATGTCTAAACTTTTGATGTTGAAGTAAGAATATTTATCTGAAATCAAGAGAAAATGGTAGCCTCTGAATTGAGAAAATTCATGCATATTTTAGTAATTTTCAAGAAATAAAAGGGAAAAGAGGAATGCAAAATAGTAGTATTGCAAAATTTGAGCATGTTTTCTTTTTTCATTTTATAATATGGTTTACTAATACGAAATGAATACTTTTAAAGGTACTCTCCTTATAAAATCTAATAAACCTGTGATAAATCTTTAACACTCAAAATAAAGCTAAGTTGGCTTCCTTGAGGCCCAAAAGTTGATACTGCAGTCGCAAATGATATACTTCAAAAGGCATAACTTACCTGTGTAGGACATGGTTTCTATTCTTCCAAGTTGCCAGTTGACTGTTAGATTTTGCTCATAGAGGCCCAACCAATAATTTCCTTGGCCATTGAGGTCAGGACAAATGTTTACTTGTGAGATTCATCCCAACGTTTCACCTGAAATTTGATCACTGGTGCTGAACTTATGGCCGTCCAAATGTTCAGTCCCATGACAGTTTTAGTGTTCTGGCATCCTATGTTCTTCATTAACCAAAAACATATAGTCAGATCGACTCATAACACCTCACATGTGCAGATGACTGTATATTTCCCTTAGAAACAGCCACGTATTTAAGATTTTTAGACATGGTATCACGTTCTGAGATAATCAGATAATATAATCTCTAAGATTTTTAGTGAATATTAATGACCAAATATACCTTGTAGGGCTGATGAGAGGTATCATGAAGCCAAAAACATATAGTCACGCTTGAACCATGGAGAAGCCTTAGTTATCTGACAAGAGGCGTAGCCAAGTAGGGCTGGCAGGGGCCATGGCCCCACCTTGAGCTTTTGAAAATTTAAATTTTATGGTTCCAAGGATGAATGAAGACCTGTTTGCGTGATTTGTTGAATAAAGCTCTAGGCCGACATGTATATGAAGGTTTGATGTGTGAATTATTTGATCTTTTGAGACAAAGTGAAGTAAACTAACCTTCTTGTGATTTAACGTCCACAAAGATGTCATCTGGTATTCAACATTTTCATTTGGTAGCTTAGAATATGCAATGATGTATCTATTTATCTGTTATGTTCAATAAACAATGATAGGGCATATATAGAGAATAAATATGTAGCTTGAAGGATTCTGCTAGCGTTGCACAAACATATGCTTGACCATTGCAAACGTAACTGAACCTGCCATCAATTACAAAAAAATTTTACCCATCCAAACTTCAGGATAAGTGACCTTGTAGTCCAAACATTACTTCATCAAGGTGTTTCTGTTTGGCACAACATTGGTTAGCTAAACTTAAAAGCAAATGAATAGAGGATACAAAGGACATATTGACCGCCAAAATAAAATAAAACTGACCATGTAAGAACTGAAGAGTACAACTAGCTCCAAAATCAGCACGTTTCACCTTTCTTTTGCAAAAATTATTTCTTCCCAAAAGCAACTATGGAAAGAGAGAATACAAGTATGTGATAGTTTAGAGCTTGGTGAGTGTGTGTCACTTCCAGAGGAAAAAGGAATGTGTAGGGGAGTATGAGTGCGTCGACCTTCTGGGATGAGCAGGATTTGTACAAGGAGCACAAAAAATGGTGCAAAAGATGCCCATGAAGCCTAGTGCCTCTGTGTTGCTCTCATTGTTAAACTCATGTAAAATTTATGGACAGTTTAAGATAGCTGAGGAAGTTGTGAAATATATTCAAGAAACAGAAAGTGTTGTTGGTGCAATTTATGTGACGTGCTGTAACATATATGCTGATTCTATGTTGTGGGAGGACGTTTACAAAGTAAGAAAGGATATGAAGATTTCTACGGTGGAGAAGATACCAAGAGGTAGCTTAGTTGGTTTGGATAGTGGTGTTCAAGAATTTCTTTGTGGGAGAGCTTTGAAGAAGTTATGGCACGTGGAGACAGCTGAAGACATGGGGACAAAACCATTTATTTGAAAATTCCAGCTTAGAAAATTTCCATATGAAAAGGATATGGGGGTTTTTCCCACTTGGCTTAAAGATGAAGTATAAGAGCGGATTTTGGAAACGTTATTAAGAATAGTGGGTGAAAGGTGAGGAGATTAAGTGTCTGCACATGCATCTTGGTGACTTTAGCATATTTCAGTCTCTCATCCAGACAAAAAATACAAAGATTAATATGATGTTAATTTATGTTGATGACTTAATTATTAATGAAGATGGTAAGGAAGACATTAATCTCATTTATGAACATCTCACATTGAGATTTGAAATGAAAGAGCTGGGGGAGAGTTCAGACATTTCCTTGGATTTAAAATTGATTACCAATCTAAAGAACTATTTTTAAGTCAAAATGAATTATGTCAATAACTTACTTTGTAAGTATGATATGTTCTATTCCAAACCTATCTCAAAACTAATTGAGATGAGTACTATGCCGGAATTGATGAAGAAAAGCTAGAAGACATCACTATGTACCAGCAACAGGTTAGAAACTTAATATACTTAACCTTGTCAAGACCAAACATTGCATATATAGTTTGTATTGTGAGTAGATTCATGAAAACCCCAAGGGAGCTACATTTAGAAGCAGTGAGAACAATATTAAAGTATGCTAAAGAAACTACTAGCTATTTACTCTACAAAAGCGGATCAGCTTGTCAAGTCATCGGTCATTGTGATGCAGATGATGCTTGAGATTTGTTGGCTTGTAGATAGACTACTAAAGAGACGTTCAGTCTTGGAAGTGAGACAATTTCACGGTATAGTGAAAGACAACCAACAATTTCACTATCTACAACAAAAACACAGTATATAATATAGCAGCATCTCAAGCAGTACAAAAATGTGATGCAATTACTGGAAGACATTAAAGAAGATGTGAGTGGGGCTCTACTCAGAAACTAAAGGTAATATTAGACTTGAGAAAATCCTATCTTCTTTGCTTGGATGAAGTGCAATGTCACTTTACCACAGAAAAGATGTTCAGAGGAGAGATATAGTTGTTATAAATTGCTTTAGAAGATCAGGGTGCTGAAGGGACAGCCAGTGCAGATATTCACCAAGTTGAGAAGAGTTGTAGGTGTTATAAGTAAAAAGGCAGTAATGAGTGGGAAATTATAGTGGTTCATCACCGACTCTTTTGAAGAGTCGAGAGAACTCATGTTCTTTTCTTGCTTTGTCGGTGTACCCATTTTGGGTGCCACTTATGATCTAATAAATGAGATGTTTTAAGAAGCTGGTGGAATTTTCCACCACCGACATCTTCTCACTACAAAGAGAGGTGCTGCTCATTGTGGTATCGATTGAGTCTCAACTGAGTGAAAGTGAATGTGAAGGTGCTCGTGTGCTCACTTTGTGAACTAGTGAAGTGGTTGACTTAGTGTGTGCATCAAACGAAGGTGGGATGCTCGTTGGTAACATGCTTAGCAAGTGAACCTCAGTAAGTCCATTTATGTATTGTGTTACTGTGTAAGCACTTTATGAATAATAGTAGTCTACTATTAAGTGTGTTGCTTGATGAAATTCATGATTTAGATAAAGGGATTAGAACTTTTTTGGATCTAGAGGAATTAAAATCATTCGAAGTCCAAATTTTCTACAAACAAGTGCAGCTCAAATTTCATTATAAATCTTTTGAAACTATCTGAATTTTTCAAAGTTCGTTGTGTCTTTACATGCTCAAGGATATTGTTCAATGTTCCACATTTTTATCTGGTGGCATAGAATGCGTAATGATATATCTAGTTATTTGTTGTGTCCATTAAATAACGTTATGACAGAGTATAGATGATAAATATACAGTTAGAAAGATTGTAGTTTCCAGCTGGGATGTAACATGTACCCTTGAACCATTATAAGCTTGATAGATTCTGCCAACAATTACAAAATGTGTAATAATCTTTGACTTTTGGATAGATTATTTGTTTATGCTTTAAAAAAAATGTGCATGCACTAGAAACAAGGTTTCCAGCCTCTGAACATGTCTGCGATTATGGATTTTTCCAAAAGCCTTAATTTTTGCAGGAATGTGCAATAATCCAAACTGATTCAGACTATCACTTCCAAAATATGCTACTTAGCTTCATATTCGTGACATTCCCAGTCAAATGATTAACTTCATGTTTAAACTCATAATCTCTGGATTCTTAGTTGTTGATATTGTTCACCCCACTTGGGAGCAACAAGCACAGAACAAGTCATTTGGTGCTTAATTAGTTTCCAATATGAAACACTGCCAAGGTAGAGATTATTATTGTAGTTGGCATACCATGATATCTATCGTGTGGATATGGGCCCCGAAACATATTACAATATTAAAACGTTAGATCACCTGAACTCGACGTGTGGGTAAAATAAACTAAGCGCTAGTGCCGCATGTAACTAGAAGGATTTTGAGATATGATGTGGATTGGTTGACATGTGATGAGAAAACAAAAATGCTTGCTCTTGGCAGATTGAATCCAACTAAGGCATGGGTTTGAAAAATATTAACCATGGCGTAGAAAGAAAATGCCTACACAATTATGATCTTTTGTTTTCCAGGTAAAAGACCCAACTAAGGCCTGGGTTTGATGAATATTCGTGAACTAAATTACATCATTCTTGGCGGATTGAATCCAATCTTATATTTTATAATAGCTGTACTTCTTTTCATTGACCAATCAAAATGAACTTTTAACTTTAATATATTTTGACATTAATTTTGTCATATTCGTGCCCCCAATCTGCTCTTCGTGTAATTATTTAGAAATTATGCTACCAAATGGTACGTCTCCATGACTTTTTTTTTTTTTGGAGGCGTTAGGCTGGCATGAAGATTCATAAGAATTTAGCCAGTACTGCAAGCACATCAGCATACCCGTTCGTTACGTGTCTCTGCAACGAAATTAATTAAGTGTTCATATTTCGAGGTCCAAAGCGATAAAAAAAGAATAGTATAAATGAATAAGGATATGAAATAAAACCAAATAACCTTTAAAATAATATTATTTAAACTAAAAACCAACATTAACTAATAGGCGGCAAACTTGTTGGTCACAAAAATTGATTTGGCATGCTTGAGCAGGGCGATTCAAACAACGATATTCTATATATATATATATATATATATATAATATGCATATTTTCAGGTGAGGAAAATTTACATCAGGAAAAGAAGTTCAAGGCCCCTTCACCATTCTCTCAAACTAAGGTCTTAAGCTGTGTCCATACCAGCGATAACAAGGGTGTACCCTACAACTTTACGTATTGCACCTCACTACATAAGGCATGAGGGCATAATGCTCATGAGAATCAAACTAGAGAGTTGCCGCTTTATAAGTCTTTGGCCTGACAAGGTACGCTATAGCTATTGAGAAAGAATTGCATATATATTAACTAGGATGATGGAAATGACAATTTTATATACCACAAATAACAATCATATATATATATATATATATTTATATTGAGGTATGGCCATGCTTATTTCTGTTCATAGGTGACCTCCTTGACAATGTCAAACTTTGGAGGCATAAGCCCCTTGACATGAAAGTGCCCACAGTTTTTGTGGTATTGACTTCATGCACTAAACGTGCAAAGCAGTTTACTGTTAGCTATATATATATATATATATATACATGCAAAAAACACAACACAACCTCTGTGGTTGGATAGACAGGCGCTGGCTCGAAGGGATTTTAGGACCACAAATATTGAACAGGGATCAAAACTTGTTCACCGCAACCATGCATAACAAAGAAGCTCAGGTGGTGGAGTTAACAGGTATAATCATCTGTCTGCTCACTCCATTATGTGTTAGTGGCCTATAGCTAGCTACTCCTATATCTTCATCACCTTTGCCATCACCATTTCACCTTGTGAATTCTCCTTCATCATCATCTTCTTCTTCTTCTTCTTGTTCAACATCTCTGGCTAGTGGTGGGTTCAAATATTTTGCGGACCAGTTTTGCAGTTGATCTCAATCTCAATCCCAACAATGACATCTGCAGGCAAGATCCTTCAGTAGTTATTGACTATCCCGGAGGAGGTGCCCCATGCAGCACCAGGACTTGTGTAGGTAAGCGAGCAAATCTGGTTATATGCATAGACCAGTAAACAAATGCATTGTGCATAGGATCTTGTGCATGCCAAGTACCCCCAAAATGTGGGTGAGGGGCCCAATACAAGTGGGTCATGGTACACTTGGCTTTTTTTAAAAGGCTGTACACCATGCACGTAACTAGATTTTGGTAAGTAAATCAAACTTTTATTTCGGTTTCAAGAACAAAACGTGCACTGTTTCTACAAAAATGTTAGACATAAGAAAATTGAATGGTGACTCCAACTTTTTATTGTCATCCTCATTTAAGTGGAACCAGGGACGGAGGGGCCTGCCTGGGCCATGGCCTCACCCCAGCAAATTGAAAAAAAAAAAACATAGAAAAAATTGAAAACTTTTAGTTGTGCCTTGTATTGTTTGGATTCGGGTTCAGTTTGGCCCCACCCGGATCCGCAGGTTGGACTGTTTGGCCCACTCCTAAAAAAATCTTAGTTCTGCCCCTGGAAGAGCCATTCGATCTATCATGATAGATGGTTAAGAAAAAACAATGAAAAATGGTGATAGACTTTTTGTCATTTAGTATTAAATTTCATCTTTTTCTTCTTGTTTTTCTCTCAACCATATATATGCATTAGATGGACGGCCTTGGTTAGATAGCAGGGTGACTATAAATAGCTAGAGTCATCATTTGCTCACTCGCTCACTCTCTCTCTCTCTCTATATATATATATATATATATATATATATATATATATATATATATATATATATATATATATATATATATATATATATATATATATATATATATATATATATATATATATATATATATATATATATATATATATATATATATATATAAGTTGGCAAAAACGAGACCACTTGGGTAAGAGGGAAAAAACAAACCCATCAAATTAATTATTAAAATATTTGCTTTTACAATCTCACCTTACAAGTATGATCTTAAAGAATAATTTTCAGAGCAACAAATAATTTTTTCTTGCTTAAATAATGTTTCTTAATCATAAAAAAATGAACAACTCTTATAACATCAAAATTTTGGTAATGGAAAGATTAATTTTAGAAAAGAAAGTCTGGAACTAAAGCATGATTTATATTAAACTAGTGTTTATAAACACACTAGAAGGTTCAATTTTTGTTTAAAATACTTTTTAACACAAATTTAAGAGGCTTGGCTTTTATCACTTACCCAAATGGACAAGTACCTACCAATCATTCATATATATATATATATGTGTGTGTGTGTTGGGGGGGGGGGGGTGTGTGGAACCACAACGATCCACCCCTTGTAGTGTATGGACACCTTCTTAGAAGGTAGTTTTAAAGTACAAATCAATTACTGTGAATGCCAAAAGAAAAATCCTTGAATTTCAGCACATAATTAAACAAGATTAGAAACATTAGTTAATCTACCTCAATTATGGATGATAGGTATTCATAGCTAAACAGTCTGCCATCTTGAGTCCGTAACACAGCCCCCATCCTCGGTGACCAGGTCCATTAAGTAAATGGATTGGGCAACACCCAGGTTTATTGGGCCCAAGGATCGATTTCTCAACATAGTCCAGACCAGTAACCAACCAAGCCCCTCACTATCGAGGGTCAAGCACAAGGTTCGATCGTAGTTTAAACTGGCACGTGAGAGAAAATAAGATCCAGTCATTAACTGGATTCGGTTGTCTTAGGTAGTTAGAAACCTAAATCTAGATTTGATCAGAGTGAAATTCTTTGCCATTTTACAGTAAATACATAGGATTTAAAGTTACTTGAACCCAATTTTGAGCTGATCGAACTCCAAGTACGTACTGCAAAATCAACTCCAACGTACAACCAATTCGGACCCAATTAGGCTGGACTCAAGAAAACTCGATAGAATCCCACCGCTCTTCTCCTGTTCCACCCCAGCCTGCCTGGGTGATTTCACTTGTATCTATCGTCTAACTTTATGCTAAAATCAATTTAAGAGTCCTTAATTCAGCATGCAAGAAAGGCGTACTTAATAGTTCTGTATCCAAAACAGCTGAAGCAAGACATGAAAAATATGCAACTCTTAGGATCGGACAGGTTGGCAACGAGAACAATTTGTAAACTGCTTTATGAATACGTTTTAAAGATTGAGACAGATTTATGAAACACATTTGTTGTAATGTTCATGAGTCTCTTCAAAGATTTTTTGGCATATTCATAGAATACTTATAAGCTGTTTCTTTTGTCAAATGGGCCTTTAGGTTAACAATCCTACATATACATGGCCCCTTTTGGCCTTGGAAGAATTAGAAACAACTTGAAACGCAACTAGCATAAGCAAAATAATAATGTCATGACATGGAAAGGACAGCGATAAGGAAATATGTTGGCTGTTGTAGTAATGTGAAAAAATTTCAGGATATTTATGGTTCATTTGGTATATCTGATCATATTTCTGTTCAAATAAAACACTCTGTCATCCGAGAAAGGGAGAAAAAGGCCTTAGCCACATAAACAGGAAGAAGAAACGTTAGCTTAGATATGTAGACCTTGTGATGATTTGTTTTGTAAAGTAATCAGTTTAATTTCGTTTCTCATCTATCAAATTAATTACAAATAAAGCATACATACATAGGAAGTCGAACGTTTTGCTCTCAGTTCAAAAGTTTATAGTTCTAGTATTTCAGCAGAAAAAATAAAAAATAAAATAAAAATTAAAAATTTCCAAAACCAATCCATGTTTTGAAAATAGACTCATATTCTTTACTTGCCCACTCCACCATGTTAGGGCCTAGTTTTTAGGCTGACCTGGCAGCCAAACGAACAGTTAAATCCCTATTTAGCTATTTCAGATGGACTTTGATTAACCATCTGATATGTGTATATACGCCCAATTTTCCTAACGTTTTCGAGCTTGTGAATTCAGATTCTAACTGACCAAGCTCTACAGAGAGGTTGGATGACATTAGCTCTCTTCAAAAAGATTTCAGAATTAAATGTAAGAATCCAAAACAGGAGGACGCAGATGCCGATCCTTGATCTTCCTCATGGCACGTAAGCATGTCATTAATATGAATTCTCCCAACGCACCTCTCCTGCTTTAACACTTCATTTTGCAAATATTATTAATTTCTGCCTTTCCTGCATCATGTAGGGTTTCTCTGGACAGGGCTCTTAGAGATGGAGAAGATGAATTAACAATCTAACTGGATTACACAAACTCGAGGTTTTAAAGAGCATAGTTCACTTATACTACAAAGATGAATGGTAGAAATATCACTGTAGATTTCTCAATATATAGCCACCAGGATCTTAGTGTGAACAACCAAATCAAGGAGACAACTAACCACGGTTAATAAGTTGAAGTTCCTTATATTGAATTTTCTAGGCAAGTAAAGAGGGAAAAAATCGACTCAAATAACTGTATTTAGCTCATTAACTAGTCGCCCCACTAGCAACTGTGCTCTTTAGGACAGTTAACTCAACCACAATCTTTTTGATGTGGGACTTCCTCAATGGGGGCTGTTTGTGTTGCTGCCCAACGGAATTCCTCCACCAAGTCTTGGATAGCCATCTCAGAGGCATCCATTCTTGCTCCCAAGCCATCACTGATCTGAAGACTCGATTGACTCCACTTGGTTGATGAGGAACCAAACAATTCAGGTTGAGCATGAGTATTTCACAAGAGGCAGCTTGGATTACTACATGGGGCTAAAAAACGGCTGCCCATGAGATTTTCTGCTGTTACTCAATGTTTCCACAGAAATTATTGACTTGAAGTAATACTTGGTTATTTGCTTATTTTATTTTTTTGGAACAGGGGGAGGAGCGGTAAGGCATGCAGGTGACGTTAGGATAAGAATGCAACATAGTTGGGATGATGTGTGTAAAACTTCATGCTTGTTTTGCTTAATTGCACTTCTGCTTCCAAAAGTTTTGGAATTTCATATTTCGTATTATCCATTGCAGGGAGGTGTACAACAACAGATATGGATTTGCCAATTTGAAAAGTGAAGAGTTTCAAATAAGGATAGATATCGGGTCGAGTACAAGATAAACATGAAGTTGATGGTCAGGCCCTGGCTCAATAACTAAGCAGAACAGGCTTGGACTGCCAATAAAGGCCTTGGGTCAGCCCAAGCACGGCTTTGTCAAGCCTTGGTCCAGCCTAATGCTATTCCAGATCCGGTTCACCCACATTCATTTAGGTGAGAGCCAGCTTGCTCGGACCTTACCCAACCCTTTGATATCCCCAGGTTGGGTTAAACTGTTGATGCACCTCTTTGACCAACTCCAATGATGTCATTGATCGATTCCTCAACAATGCGAAACTGCAGATGCTGGACTGTAGATGGTCCGTGTTGGCCCGCAGTTTGAGAGTGAGATCAAGCTGGGAGCTACTTTGTCAATATTTTGGAAATTTCCCTGAATGAAATGTAAAATCAAGTGGAAACTGAAAGAAACCTGTAAGCACATCTGCGTCTTTTGAAATGGGCGATTGGCGATGAATTGGCTAAATCATGCTTCATTCCGAATCACTTGAATAAAGATTGGCTGATTGCCTCAAGGCACATAGGGCAACTGGGCTGCAAGGCAGTTCATATGCAAGGAATTCAAGGTTTGAATCTTGTGGCCGCTGTCACATTCTAGTGTGTTATTTCTCTTGTCTGCAAACCATGGCAAGAACAACATTCGAGTTGAACGATGTACAGTACATCCACCTTGGTGGTTTTATGAAGAAGAGAGTTTCTTCTAAGTAAACATAAATAAATAAATAAATAAATATTAGCCGATTTGTATAACACTTTGGATCAACCCAAGCCAAGCCCCTACAATTCAAGTCGGCTGATTCCAACCAACTTTTACAAGAGAAAAACAGAATGTGAGAGTATGAAGAATTAAACTACCATTAAGGCGGATTGATAAGTATTACAATAGGCAACTCCTATTTATCAAGAATGATGCAGGAACATGTGGGCTTCTCTGGGCAATTGCCCACACAGGCACACAAAAATTATTAGTTTACTTGCTAAAGCTCCGTAGCTATTTTGCTGATTCGCATATGGCATCCCTCGGCCACCGATTTTTTGAAGGGCCTGCCTGTCAGCCCTGAATATCTAGCTTTGCCACCGACGAGTAACTGTGTTTTGTGGCAACCCATTCAAACTGCGAACCGATGAGGTCAGTCCTTTTCCTTTGGAAAAACTGTGGAGTCAATGGCTGCTCATCGTGTTTGACAAGTCCTGGATTTCTCAAAACGCAATCAGGGCAGGCCCGTCCAAGAAACTGGGCTCGATCCATCGACGTCCAGCCGTGCTCTTCAGATGGCCGGACCACCATGTAACTTCTTCTTGATTGATGTTTAATATTTATATGCTTCCTACTGAGGCATTCTTCTAGGTCATGCACACAGACCTCACGTCGGCTAACAACGCTGGATGCAATGGTTTAGGCTACTTGTCAAAGAAAGAAAAATGTGACCCATGGATGCAATGGAAATCTGACACAAGAATATTCCATGCATTTCTCTCTCTCTAATAGCCCACATCGTCCATTAATCTTCCTACCATCCTTAAGAGCTGTTTTAGAATAAAGAAACAAATCAGGCTAAATCAGAAAGCGAAAGAGAGACAGAGAGAGAAAGGGTGGCGACAGTTGCTCATGAAGAGGCAGTGAGTGGAGAGCGTTCAGCTGAGTTCGGGTAGATTGAGTTGAATGCCCAGTTAAGGGTACCCAAAGTACATACCCAAGAGTAAGCGGACATTTTAGTAATTTTCAAAAGGTATGTCTTTTATAGTTTTTTTTTTTAACTTCCACTTTTGTCTTCCCAATTTTTTTTTTCGGTGTAAATTGGGACTATTTTCATCATAACCAGTTCAAAAATTTTTTTGCATTTGTATGACACATATATAACCAGGTTTAGAGTTCAGGTGGACATGGGACAACATGAACATATTTGTATTAATGTAACAGCCATAATGAAAGGAGAGTACCCAGTCCAAGAAAAGGTATTATAGAAAAGACATATCTTCAAAGAAGAGGATATATATATATATATATATATATGCATGTATGTATGAAAGAGTTAACATGTCTAAAATAAACATCATTTTATTAACAAATTCAAAAGTACCCCAACCCCATCTTTTTTCCACTGCATACTTGTGCATTCGGATGTTCACACAACTCAATCTCATATCGGGGCTTCGGGTCTGCAGGCGGTGGAGAGAAGAAATTGCACTTTGGCCACCATTATTGTCATGGGATATCGCATGTTGATTTCTCAATCGATGCGATGCTGTGGATGAGATATCACTTTAAAAAATCTGGAATTGGATCTCGAATTGATGGACTAGCATTTGCTTATCCATCTATAGGAACAAGTTTTCTCAGACATCTTAGACTTAACTTCTTGCTTAGGTGGGCATCCGATATACTTCTGCTGACGTATGTGGAGGGCTACATATCTATATGATCCAATATATTGCATGCCCCAAGGTCTGATTTGTATAGGTTAAAAGTGAAAACTGGAAGGACTGCACCTTCTTAGGCACGAAGTAACATAAAGCACCCATCTAAATAGATCTTTTTTCTCTTCTTCATGGTACGTAGTTATTATGTGTCCTGTTTTGTCACCTTCTGGTTTTCAATCTTTTTCATTGGAGGAAAGAGATCCAGGGAAATTGTGTATAGTCACTCACGCTCGGTTAGACTTCTGCTAAGCATCCCAAATTTTGTCTACCTATTTAGTGGTTGTTCTTATTATGAAAACTGTATGAATGTCCCTGCTTCCAAATGACTCCTTAAAAGTAATGGAGCCGCATTGCGGATTTTGTAAGCAATTTCCCGTACCAGTCATTGATACTTCTTTTTTTTTTTCAATTTTTTTATATACCTTAAAGTTGAAAGTTAAACTAATACTACCCCCAGTCAGAAATTTGGCTTTGCTACTACCCCTTTAGGGTTCTATTTTTCTTCAGATTGATCTCTAGCTGAAAACCATTTTGGTGATTTTTGGACTCTGGTAGATTCTCCATCCTACATGCACCAAACTCCACAAGTTAGTGATGTACTCCATATTTTGGTGATTGATTATAACCTTGCTTAGCTTATCTTGCAATCAAGTTGAGGAGTTACCATGTTCTAAGTTTAAAATATATAGTTTTCCAGTACCTAACAAAAAATTCTTGCATAATAATGCAATTGCGCTGCATGAACTTCCGGCAGCCACTCCTTGTGAAAACAAAGAGCTTTTTTGCGTTCGGAAACTGTCGAGGGAGCCCCTCGTTCTATTCATGAGACATCAAATAGGTAATTAAATATACAAATGACAGTAATTAATCCACTTTCTATGTCATAATTTATAGATACCAAGATTGGACCATCTTGCCAGGGGACTTACGGTGGCTGGGACATTAGCTAGTGATGTAACAAGTTCTTTTATCATTTACCGGGGATTGCATGCAACTTTTTGTGTTTTCTGCATCCTTCTCCACAATCCAAGCAATTTTAAGTAATAGCTTTTGAATATTCTTGTGTTGAAGAATTCCAATCACCATTTGATCAATAAGAGTGACATCTTAACGTATTCCTTAGGTAACCACAATAAGTGGTGAACATGCTGTAAGAAGGCAAGTATTGAAGCGAAGTGTGGGTTGCTGTGCACCATTGCCCTGCAACAGTATTGTTGAGACGATGCTGGACCTAGTTGCTGTCACATCATAGTCCCCACATCAGACCCAGGTCGGTGACTTCACGTGCCCTTGAGCCAAAAAGTCTTGGCTCCACCACTAAAGAAGGGGTTAAGATCATAAGTTGGCGGGCTAGCGTGAAATTATTCATGTCATGAGGAATCAATTTTTTGAAATGTCATAGTAATTTTGCTTTGCTGGGCCATCCTACTTCCTTTGATGGGATATTCATATGATCCATCTATTGTACAAGTTGACTGGAAAGTAAACGAATGTCATCATACTTTAAACTTGTTTAAGGGTAATTAAAATGGCTGATTAACAACGGATTTGCGTGATCATTTCTGAATATTCAAGTGATTCAAAGATGAACCTCCACGGCTGGATGGTTATTTGTTTGTTTGGTGTCGATAAAAAACATAACAAAAGATGCATTTGCAACAATCAATTGCTTGACCATGGTTTTCAATTATGGAATCCAACTTTCATGGCAGGTTTTAACAATACAAAATAACCATCCGAGCACAGAAATAGCTGCCTAATTTCAACACACACACACACTCATATATATATATATATATATAATATATATTCCCTGCTTTGTTTGATGCTTCTAGTATGTTTTCTATCTGGGAAGATGCCTAACCCAAAAAATAACAAACATTATCTAAGTCTACAGATGACCTTGCTCAATTATATGTGTAAACTAGTCATGATTCATTATTTATTTTCTGACAATGAAATAATAACATTTTATTAGGATTTACCATCACAGAGGCTGATTCTGTTGAATTTCAATGAACATGCAACTGTGGGACACTTGACACAGAATTGGCTCTAGGGATGAAATACCCCTCTTGTTGAGCGGTAGGATGAAATACTCCTCTTGCTCACTGGCACAAGGGAAGATCTCTATAGAATGTACTTATTTTTTGAATTGGTTCAGTCTTAACACAAAAAAAATGGTCGATTGAATGCTAGTTGGGTCTGGCTCATGGCAAACATTGGCCAAAGAAACACTGGATTTATGAGTCATTTGACCCAAATCATGAAAATGTTTAATTGATAACATATTTTTTCTGGTCTTATTAAGAAAGAAAATGATGGCTATTAATTACCAGACCCTTCAAGATTTTATCATCTAGCTAGCCCTAGTCCAGCTTCATCCACATTTTCTTGTCATTTTGTGCCTTCCCAGCGTGCAATCAAAATAAAGTTCTTAATTAAATGTTAGAATTAATCATCATTAAAAATAATTTCTATTTGAACTACAACTTGAAAACAACTTGGATTTCTATCACCCCATGTATCTAAAATTTATTGCCTTCTGCACCAAATTTCCTCCTCCTCCCCATGAGACTCTGTCAATTCTTCACATGGAACAACCTCCGAGATAGTAGCAGCTTTATTTCCCTGCTCAATTTTTGCCAGTGCCCTAGACAACTTCTCTTGAGGCTCTTAATTTTGTTGAACAAATTTGGCCACCTGGTTATTATTCAATCTCATAAGACAATACTTGAAACTGTAGGAAACTTAATTTGAAGAAAGAAACAATCTTGTAAAAGCAGTATGATATCACTTATCGATCCGGCTAACCTATACATGTATGGTAACATATTGTAAATTTATTTTTGTAATGCATTCGCAATTAAAAAAAAAGTAGCGATAAATTCTGATAAAACCAAGAAAAATGTTTCCTATATAAAACAACTTATCACAATATTACACACATTACAAAAATTAACAAATCTTCATCTACAGACATAATAATGATAAGATATGATAAACATGATAAAATTTGAGGTCTTAAAGACTTTTACAATAAACTTTTTACTGTTTTTACATCATACTATCAAACATTTATAATATGCAACTTATCTATTCATCTTCTTCATCTTCATTATAATATTCAAACTCATTTTGCTTCATTGTCTTCATTCCCTTCAAGTGGAATGTCCCCACCTGCATATGCAGGCTCACCTTCTTGAATGTTCAAAAGGAGTAGGCCACTATGAGGCCTCCATCCTTTCACATCAAATTCCTCAGATGATCACTGCTGCTCAGAGCATCATAGTCAAAATTCAAAAGAAATTACAAATTCCAAAGAATGGCTACTAACGGTGCTAGAGTCACTCTCAAAAAGCATGTTCCTTTCTTCCAGAAGCCACAATTCACTTCAAGCCTTCCAAGATAGTCAAACAAATTGAAATATTCATCTCCAAAATATTTTTATCGCATGACGAGTGACAAATACAAGTGCCATGTGGTGAAACATGAAGAGGTAATCTGTAACGCAAGGTGGTCTCCAGTGGCAGAGTTACATTGTAGCTGGTGTGTCAATTACCCCACCAGCCTACAAATTTTGCCTTATTTACATATGTAAACATAATTGACTTTTATTGTTTCTTTTGTTTTTTTCTTTTACATATGAGTGACCCTTCAAGTTTAAAACTAAACAGAGTGCCCTTCAATCAGAAATTGCTAGCTCTGCCACCGGTGGTCTCACTATATATTAGTTCCATTTGCATGAAGAACTGGACATCACTTGTTAAACGATAGCATGACATTTTCAATTTGTGATCAAAATTGGAAATGATTGATGAGATGCAAGTATGAATGGCAAGAAATAATTTATGGAAACCATTATTATATCTTATAAAGTTATCTAAGGATCCCTATTAATATGAAGCAAGAAATAAATGGATTTCTTAGATGAAGGCCTTCACACATGTTAATGGTTGCATAGATAAAATGCTTGGCGTTTTACATTCGTAAGTCCTCTGTTGCTAAAGTTTATCTTTCATTGTTGATTTTAAGGTGATAAATTATTTAAAATTTATATAAGGAAAACAAACATATATATATATATAAATAAATATTATGCTACATATAAAATAGGTTTTTAAAGATTGACATGGGACCTTCGAATCCAGCCGTATAACTGAATCAAAAATATTTCACTTGCATAATAAGTTCTAGAGTCTTTGGGGTATTATGGTAAACCAACTTAAATTATTTCTTTCTTTTCCTTTATGTAGTCTAAACAAACATAGTTTAAACAATTCTTTTTCTTTCTATTCAAACAAGCTTTTATAACAATTTGTTTCATTCTATTTTCTTTCCTCTCCTTTTCTTCCCAAATCCATTCTTTCCCTCCATCTAAACAGGGGCTATAATAGGTCAACGAAAAATTTATTTCACAATTGGGATTGTGTTGCCTAAAGCCTCTCTAAGAGCCAGCACGTTTGAAATGACCTTATATAAGAAGTTACATGGGGAAATAGGTTGCCACTGGTGCACACTTGTAGCTCCTTATATCTTGAGAATCAGAACAATCACAGTGTTGTTAAACTTCTTCACCATTCATCTTATTCCCAAGAAAACTTCAACCATCTTGATTATGTAATGACTGGTTACTCCTCGGTACTGTTGAAAAAGGGACCTGAAGGATCCACTACGTCCTGAAGTGCTCTCCGCTTTCAAACTAAAGTTGCATACTTCAGTTCTTTTGCTAAAACAGATCTTAGGATTTGTCGGGCTCATCTCTCGTTTTCACTCGCCAGCACAGACTACTATTTAAAATAAGAACAAAACATGTAATTCCCGTCTCTCTCTCTCTCTCTCTCTCTCTCTTAGTCTCTCTCTCTCTTGCTCTCTTCATGCAAGAGAAGTCAAAGGGCATGGAGCTCTTACTCTGTTTCTTTCTTCCACCTCACTTTCACTTTTAGTGGTAGACAAGTAGAAAAAGAGAGGAAGGACCCCGTTGAATAGAAACCATTAATTTACATGATATGACATTGTTGATATTAAAGTTCCTGTCTTGGTGGGAAAGACGCAGACTTAGAGGTGGAATAGAAAGGCTCGAATCAAAATACTTATGTGAAGTTGGTAGATTGTGCTTCCCATGGCAATATGGTGGCTATCAAAGACAGGAATTATGAATACCATGGCAACATGAAAAATCCAAATCTGTTACAGCAGAAGCAATTGACAGTCTAATTTATATGATTCAACATGTGCTAAATGTGGCTCTTCAAGCAGAAGAACAAGTTTCCGCAACTTTTTGTCCTTTTTTATGAAGGAAGTCTCTCATGTATATCACCGACTTCAACACAAAGCAGCATCACCACAAAAGCATATAGAAAACACATATGCTAATGAAACCACATCTGAAAGATGCCCTGCCTTGGTCGACCAGCTTCCCTTCCCTATTTTAAACCTATTCATAGTACCTACACCACGGTACTCATGAACCTTCATGGTTGCCGATCGTCACTAGCTTATGCCGGAAGGAATTCCATCTTTCTGTTTGCTCTCTCTCCTCCCCCTCTCTCTAGACGTGCATAAGAACTCAAAATGAGTGGAGCTGTCACTTTATTTCTTTCTTCGAAAATACTTCACTTTTAGTGGTGGAGAAGTCAAAAAAGAAGGGAACCACCCTGTTGAATAGAAACAAATAATTAACATTGATAAGGCTTTTCTCAATATTTTTTGTTATAAAAGAGATAGCACTGTCATTGAAAATTATATATATATATATATATATATATATATATATATATATATATATTATGTGTGTGTGTATATAACTAATAATAGATAATGAAAATACATATCACTTTTTTCTCTTTATTTTTCTCCTAACTATCTATCAAGTCAGATCAACAACCGTGATTAGATGGCTGAATAACTCTAAAAAGTCAAGTCACCATTCTATATATATATACACACACACACACACACACACACTACTTCGATCACAAAGAAAAACCAACAGACCTCTTACAACATATATATATATATATATATACACACACACACACACTACTTGGATCACAAACAAAAGCCAACAGAGCTCTTACATTATATATATATACATATATGTATATATATATATACACACACACACACGCACTACTTCGATCACAAACAAAAATCAACACACCTCTTATGTTTGTGTTAAAAAGTGTTCTGAACAAAATATGAATCTCCTAATGTCTTCATTATAAACACTAATGTAATCTAAACAATGTTTAAGTTCAAATTACTTTTATAAAAAAAGTATTTTTCTACTATTAAAAATTTGATGTTATAAGTGCCATTCCTTTTTTAATTATTATGGTATATTAATAAAATAAAAAATAATTAACTTAATGTATGTTTATCACCAAATATAGATAGTGCTAAGTTATAAAGAAAAAAATTTTAATAGGCCCGGCTTTTGTCCCTTACCTAAGTGGTATGTTATTTATATATACATATATATGCACATGCACACACGAGAGAGAGAGAAGAGTGTATTAAATGAAACTAAAAACATCCAAAGAGTAATGGAAGCCACAGTACAACTAAAAAAAAAAGGATGAAACAAAAGAAAATAGAAGCAGCAGAGAAAAGAGAGGAACCAATCCGACAGCGAGAAATCCCTTAGGATAGCTAAAAGCTCCATTCTTAGGGTTTGCAATAAGTGGTGGAAAACAAAACGTGCTTTAGGAAAGAAGACTTAATTGGGAATGATCCAAATCTTCCACCAGAAAATACAAAACCATGTATGCCAACTTCAAATACAGATGGCACATGGATCTAAAACTTCAGTTTAAAGGAATTAGACATTTTCCTCTCGTTGACAAATCTAGCACAACTCTATGTTACAGAAATTTCCTAATAGCCATCGGTCAGCAAAACTAACCAAAATATCTTGGTCCGTTTCTTGTGAAGTTACATCATGTTTTGCATGTCTCCATTTATTTTGTAGCTCTAAAACAATTAATGATGTCTACTTTTCTCTATATGACACAGCTTTCTTAAACTCCAAATCTGTCAACCCTAAAAGGTCGCTGCTCTTCCCTATCAAGCTGTAGCTGGATGTCCCCAGCACGGATTTTCTGTGAGTTCTCAAAAGCAACAACCTAGCAATGTCTTCTAGGTGATTGTCACCTCAATCCATCAAAAGATGCATTTTCAACTATCAGTTGCTTGACCATGGTTTTAAATAATGGAATAAAACTTTTACAGCAGTTTTAATGATACAAAATAACCATTCGAGCACAAAAATATCTGCCCGATTTCAATATACACACATAATATATATACATATGTATACATATATATATATATATATATATATATATATATATATATATATATATATATATATATATATATGCCGCACACCTTAATTAGATCGTCATACCACACACCTTAATTAGGTCAATGATGCATCACTCAGATGTTTTGAGGCGTTCTTCTAGGTGATGCACAGAGACCTCATGCAGGTGTGCACCTCTAACAACACTGGTTTAGGCTACTTGTCAAAGAAAGAAAAATCTGACAGAAGAATATTCCATGCATGACTCTTTTTCTGTCCACATCTTCTGTTAATCTTTCCACCTTAAGAGTTGTTCGAGAATAAAAAAACAAATCAGGCCAAATCAGAGAGAGAGAGAGAGAAAGAGGGTGATCACATTTGCTCATGATGAGAGCAATGACTGGAGAGCGTTCAGCTGAGTTCAGGTGGACATGGGCCAACACTTTATATATAGGAGAAGATATATATCTTGTAAGTAAAAGATGACAAAGAAGATTGATTATATATATATATATATATATATATAATATATATATATATATATATACACATATATATATATATAAATATATATATATATATATATATATATATACACATATATATATATATATATATATATACACATATATATATATATATCCTGTAGAAACGGGTTGTCAAAACAGGTTATATGTAAAAAAATTGTGTATATGGGTACATAATGACCAAAATATCTCTTTTTATAGTAGAAAAGGAACATTTTAAAAGGGTAAAAAAAGGTTATGAAAAAATTTAAAAGTGTAAAATAGACATAGTATGCCATTAAAAAATTCAGAAATAACCCAACCTTCATCTTTTTTCCTATGATGTTGTATACTTGTGGATCCACAGAAGTGTGCTGCAGCTCGATCTCATATCTCATATCGGGCATTGACCAGTTCCACAGATTCAAGCGGCCGAAGAAGAAGAAAGAGGAGAGCGGGTTGGTGGAGGAGGAGAAACTGCACTTTAGCCACCAGCATTGACATGGGATGTCGTTCGTCGATTTCCTCAATCGATAAGGCTTGAGTTTTCGACACTGAAGGTCAACGGTGAAGCTCTCTAAAGAACGTAGGTGACCTTAGACTTAATTTCTTGCTTAGGTGGGCATTTGGGATCATTTTAGTGACGTACGTGGAGGGCTATATATCTATATGGTCCAATATATTGCATGCCTAAGGTGTGATTTGTACAGGTGAAAAGTGAAAACTGGAAGGAAAGTACCTCTAACATCACAAAGCACCCATCTAAATATGCTTTCTATATCAAAATTTTATCCCTCTATACATATCATTCTTGCAGCCAAAACAATACCAAAAGCCAAATTTTTTCATTATAACTCACGACCTTTGAAAGTTGATCAAACAAACTGATGGACGCTAACATCATCTCTAAGAACTGATCGCCTTCTAACCAATACTTCCGGCTCAAACTGGTCTGTTGCTTTAATGCCCACGTTTTTCTTTTTCTTTTTCTTTATTATCACAAAAATTCTAATAAGAGTATAGGCTATAATTGGTAGATTCAATAACTGATAAAAATAGTTGAAGCTGTCCACTATATCATAAAGGAGGCAGTCATGGAAAGAAATGAATGGGTTACCAAATATATACCCAGGTAGAAGTGGTAACTGAAAATATTAAAAGAAACTAAATATGAGAAGCCTTCCTGAGAAAAATCATTTGTGGGTGTTGCTCGCCATGTATTGGCCTTATTTAACCCCATACCTCAGGTTCCCATATGCTGCAGCCATAGGGGGAACGGTTCCAGCAGTTAGAAATTAGGAAAAAGTCAAAGCTAACCCTTGTTTTCCTGCATCTCGGGGTGAAGATCAAGATCAAAGAGGCACTGGTCCACGTGACTGTTATCCGCAGCTTGGAGGATCAAGAAAACCAAGGAGATAGGGTGCTGACAGTAAAAAATCAGGGGCTGTACAGTTTGAGAGACCCTGGTAAGTGTTATAAAGTTTCTTTTATAAATAATCTATATAGGTAGGTATATATATATATATAAAGCAAGGAGAATTCTACTTGGTGGGGCTGAAATGATACATGTAAATGCATGTTTTACAAGGAAATCGTGCTACACTGCCTTGGAACGTAGCCTTCTTGGCGGACTGAATTGATTGCAGCATAGAGCAATAATGTATGGGAATACTCAGCTATGAGTGCAGCATGTAGCGCTTGTAATTTCTTTGCTTGTATATATATATATATATACATATATATACCTACCTATATAGTTACACGAATCTATGTATTTACGCGCCTAGATATGAATAGATGTGTAAAGTGTTATATTCTGGAAATGATACACAACACTTTAGTCTTAGACATCTCTGATTGCCTAAAAATAAATATATATATGCATGTATGAGGCGTAATTACCTGTGTCCAGAAAAATAAATGGGTATTTTTAGGGTAATACATGAGCTGTTTGTGAAAGAATACATATAATGTGGTACTATGTTCATAATATAGCTATATGAAGCACACTGTGACACCCTTGTGCTGGAATTGTCTGTAACATGTGTTTCTAGTTCCATGAAGGTTTAAGTATGGTGAAAATGATGGTATCTGCACATGAAAGTAATTGGAACCAGTTTGAACTGTTGTGGAACTTGAGGAACTAGGAATGGTTCTAGGCAACTCAATAAGAGGTAAACTCTCTTTTAGCTCATCAATAGGTCTAGACTTAATACATTCAGATCTGGACGACGACTTTAGCTAACTTGAAATGTTTGAGGCAGTAAAAGAGGGACCACAATGAGAGTATAAAAATTTCTTTCATCAAAAATAACATGTCTAGATATGATGACACGATTAGAGATTGGATTGTAATTGTGGCCTCCTTCCTGCAAAAAAACTACTTTAAAGAGGCCCACACACTAGTCCACATTTTTGAAAAATATGTTTGGTTTGCAAAAATTCATCATCCAAATGCTTTGGATGGTGGCTAGAATGGAAAGGGAAAGGAGAAAAGGAGAAGGAAGCCTGGAATAACAACATATATATTGAATCTGGACATGGTAGTACTCATTTTGGAAATATCTAGTGCCAAAGTCACTCAAGTTATGAATCCTTAACCTAAATCCATTTTACCAAAAGTTTCTACCATATCAATCTACCCTTTTGTACAACCCAATAATTTCAAAAAATGAGCCATCTATGAGGCCATTGTATTTTTTTGTGTTTTTTCTTTGGGCTTAACAGGTTGGCACATTGTTTAATCCATGTTTCATTTCCTATAAAACTACTTATTTCCTATAAAATTACTTGGGGGCAACCATAAGCTCATCTCTATCTCCCACTCGCCAGTGTGGACTACTATTTAAAATAAGAATAAAACATGTAATACCTATCTCTTTCTCTGTCCCTCTCTCTCTCTCTATCCCTATACATGCAAGAGAACTCAAATGGCATGGAGCTGTTTCTTTATTTCTTTCTTCCACCACATTTTCACTTTCGGTGGTAGACAAGTCAAAAAAGAGAGGAAACACCCTGTTGAATAGGCACCATTAGTTTACATGATATGACAGTTCTATCATCATTGATATTACAGTTCCAGACTTGGTGGCAGAGACGCAGACAGACGTGGCGGTGGAATAAAAAGGCTCGAATCAAAATATTTATGTGAAGTTGGATGATTCTGTTCCCATGGCAATATGGTGGCTATGGAAGAACATGAATTATGAATACCATGACAACAAGAAAAATCGAAATCTGTTACCTCAGATGCAATTGACCGTCTTTTTATTATGATTCAAGAAGTGCTAAATATGACTCTTCAAGCAGAAGAACGAGTTTCCACAGCATTTGGTCCTTTTTTATGTAGGAAGTCTCTCACATATATCATTGACTTCAACACAGATCAGCATCACCACAAAAGCATATAGAAGACTGATATGCTAATGAAACCACATCTGAAAGATGCCTTGGTTTGATCGACCAACTTCCCTTTCCCTATTTTAATGCTATTCACAGTACCTACACCACGGTCCGTATAAAAGAGATAACAATGTCAATGAAAATTATATATATATATATATATATATACACACGCACTACTTCGGTCACAAACAAAAACCAACAGACCTCTTATATTTGTGTTAAAAAGTGTTTTGAACAAAATGTGAATCTCGTAATTTGTTCACTGTAAACACTAATTTAATCTAAATAAAGTTCAAGTTCAAATTACTTCTATAAAAAGAAGTGTTCTTTTCTACTATTAAAATTTTAATGTTATAAGAGCCATTTTTAATTATTATGGTATATTAATAAAATAAAAAAGAAATAACTTAATGTATGCAATATATTTGCAGATACTGCTAAATTATGAAAAAAAATTTAATAGGCCAGGCTCCCGTCCCTTACCTAAGTGGTATGTTTTTTTATCATCTTATATGTATAAATATATACATTCACAAGCACACACAGGACAGAGAGAGAGAGAGAGAGAGAGAGAGAGAGAGAGAGAGAGAGAGCTTGTATTAAATGAAACTAAAGAGTAAAGAAAAAACAAAAGAAAATAGAGAACAAGCAGTATAGAAGAAGCGAGGAACCAATCCGACAGCCAGAAAGCCTTCACGATAGCTAAAAATCTCCCTTCAGAAGGTTTGCAATAAATGGTGGAAATTAAAACATGCATTAGGAAAGAAGACTTCATTGGGAATGATCCAAACCTTTCACTAGAAGATACAATAACATATATTAATATCAGTTACATGCACAAGGTTGTACACACAAATGTATACCAAAGGGGAAAAAAAAAGAAAGGGGTTGGGGTATTTTTGACTTTTCTTGTAAAGAAGTGTATATTTTGGGATTTTTTACTTTTTCATAAACCCTTTTTGTCCTTATAAAAATTTATTTTTATTTTTAACTTATTATGTACAATTTTTTATACATAGGGGTTCAAACATAACCTGTTTCAAGTTTCAGATTGAGTGAAAACTGAAATCCGGCTTCCCATAATGCCCATGCCCATGTGAGTAGAGCCAAAGTCCATCAACTGGCATAGTGCTTCCACCCTAGTTGCACTAGTACAGCACATTGATCTCAAATGATAACCTTGCTTAGATTATCTTGCAATCGAGTTATCTTGTTCTAAGTGTAACATATATAGTTTTCCCATACCTAACATATATGTTCAAGTATAATAATGTAATTGGTCTGGATGCCCATCCGGCAGCCACTGCTTGTGATATCAAGTAGGTAATTTTTTGCTGGGAAACTGCTGAGTGAGCCCTCGCTTTATTGAAATGTCAAATAGGTAATTAAATAAATAATTTAATCCACTGTATGTCACTAATTTCTAGACACCAGCTGACATTGTAACATTTTGTAGGGGACTATGTTGTAAGAAGGGCCATAGCGGAGCTAAGGGTGGGTTGGTGTGCACCATATTTACCCATACCAGTTAGTCAATAATTATATTGTGATAAAGCTAGACTCAGTTCCAGTCACATCATAGAGCCCACATGGGCACTATCAAACTCAGGTCGGTGACTCAAGCGATGTTCAGTCAAAAAATTTGGGTACTGCCACGAATGATGAGGTTGAGGTTACAAGTTGATGGGTTAGGGAAGATCATGGCAACTTTCCTGCTTCGTGGGCCATTACAGATCTTTTGATGGGATTTTCATATGATCCGATCAGGTCGACTGAAAACTGGATTGGCCGGGTCATTCCTGAATATTCAGGGCATTCAAATAAAAGTCAAGAAGAATGAGGAGAGAACGGTGGTGGAGGAGGAGAAACTGAACTTTAGCCACCAGCATTGTCATGGAATGTCGCTTGTTGATGTCTTCAATCGATGCTGCTTGAGTTTTCGACACTGACGGTCAACGGCGAAGCTGCCAATTGGTAACATATTTATTACATGATTAAGAAAAAACAGTACAATCAATTATCAGAAACTTCATTATTTTATCATCCAGCTAGTTCCACCTCCAACCATGGTTAGTGGTAGCCAGAGTTAGGAATGTTGGACTTAGGGGCACTAATTTAAAGAATCTCATACCTATAGGGTCACTGGTGCATATAAAGAAGCAAGTAGTTGAAAGCTTACGTAAAAATGAAAATAAAGAAATTTGATAGGACCATTTTGGCAACTGCCTACACCAGCCCACGTATGACTCCTGACAATCAAAATAGGGTTCGTATAAAATTTTAAAATAAAATTTGAATTCACACTGACAAATGCACATTTAAAATAATTAGCAAATTAAGTAGATTACTTGTTTGATGATTGAATGCAGTGCGGAACCTTCAACAATATATATTTATTTGGGTAATAGTGAAAATGAATCCATTCTATAGACCATTCGTTTCTAATAAATGTTTATAACAATCGGAATCAGAACCGAAACCCAAAGTGAAACAACCTGCAGGCTGTCGGTAAGATAAATCACTATACTATATTTAAAAAAACAAGTGAAAAATAGAAGATAAAAAATCTTAAAAGTATTTAAAGATAATTAAATAACAACACGGGGCACCAGCCACTGAATAAAACAGGTTTGCCAAACAATTCAAATTGACTTAAATTAATTCAGCCCAACTTTTATAAACACTGTTCTCAAATGCATGACATTTTAGTGGACCTCTTGCTTGTGGAGAAAACCCTTCTTTGTTATGGGTGAGCGGGAGTGAACCTGCCGCCTTATGCATGAGGGGCAGAAGCTCTACTCGTCCCCTTTACCCCAGGGTCTAGAGAAACATCAAAACCAGGTGAATTTACGATCACTCCCTTCAGTTTAGAAGTAGCTCCACCCAACCTTTATGGTTCATGAGAATAATGCTCATGGTATTGGAACTGACTACCTGACTCTCACCAAACTCTTAACTCGACCAGTTATGCTACTCTTCTCGGAGTAACCTGATCTCTTTGTTTGACCTTATGAAAAATAGTACATATAAGACTATTGAAGCTTACAACTTTCTGGAGGTAAAGTCTTTTGTGTAACTTGCACTGAGACTTTTAAATTCTCTTAGATGGAACTTGTTAAGAATAATATACTGCTTTTTTTAAAAAATATATATAAAAGCACCATATTCTTATTTCAAGAAACGCAACTGCATTTCAATTAACAAAAATATTAATCTTCTAATGAATTAAATGCTGAGCAGGTACTATATGTTCCGAATTTTAGCTACACAAGCACTCGTTTAATATTCTTCAGTGATACCAAAATCTGTTCCAAACATGTGTCAGCAACTTGAAATATGTCGTTGTGTACTAAATCCATCCCATACATGTGTCGGGGACTCAAGAATATGTCGCTGTGTACTAAATCCATTCCAAACATGTGTAAGGGACTTGAAAATATGTCGATAGCCAGTACACTGTGCAAGCTACAACAACCATCATTGTTGATGGAGGGTTAGCATTGTTAGTTGCAAAGTTGAAAGACATTGTGAAGTTAAGCGATTTATATAACCGTCACAGAACACATTGTGTTATGGGACCGAAAATTCCATTGTCAAAGTTACAATAAGGTGTAGGCACATTCCATGGCCATTATGATAACTTAAAGCAACTAATGTCACAACAAACACAACTAAGACACGATGGCCATTTTCATCGATAATCATTTGGGCAACGGGACTTGTGTTGGTGTAGATTTGACCGTCGCGATTACTTATTAGCGACAGAATTGCCAGTATTAGCGACTGTCGAGTTAAAGCTATAGTTAATGTTCATACTCGTGCACACATATCTAAGTTAAGCTTTAAACTTAAACGGGGGGAAAGCATCTTCAAAACAAGATACATATATTTATTCAACATGAAAAAATAACACCATCAACCACATGACAATCAGGACATAAAACATAAGCAGTGTCCAATGCTGCCAATTATAGACTAGTACAGAGAACCGCGTAGATCATCACGAAAAACCTTCAGCCCTGAGTACATTCAATTGGTGCAAAATAAAGCAGCCCCTTCCCCAAATCATATTTCACATGCATGTTCTGCTGGAAAACACTCCCGAAAATGGCTCAGCTAGCGGTCGCACTTCTATATATCCAAAAGATATTTGAAGGTGGCAGCTTCAAGTCTGCGTTGGTGGAATCAAAGCTCATCTCCCGCAATCCTTAATTTGGATCACCATTATTCTCTACATTATAACACAAATAATCTTGGTTAGGATGATAGAAGCGTTTATGGTTTGTGACATTAGTCACCGTGTTTGCCACTTGATCATACACATGTTCGGCAAGATAGTCAGCGTGGTACAAGAGTCTATCATGATTGATCCAGCATATCCCAACCACGTTGCCATCTGTGCACCTCCAAACTATATGTTGAGTCTGTTGTTCCCCACATTTAAGTAATCTAGTGTGAGTGTACAGAAAGTGCCTTGAGCTGCATTTGCTTCCATTGGCGTCTGTTGAACCTCTTGGGTTCCGAAGAACTCTACCTCCTCACAGAATTTGATCTACTCAATGACATTATTTTTCTTGCTATGGAGAGGAAGACCGTACACAAATTTATGGTTAATAAAGAAGCCGATGTCACTAACAAGTGAAAGAGATCCTGGCCTGAAGCCAACAAGACTAGGATGTACAAGATTTTCGGAATCAACACTATTTTATTTATGAACACAACCAAAGGCGATTGTCGGAAGCTTGATGGTGCCATCAGTGCCAACCTCAAACCAAAATCTTTCGAGAGCAAGGGACCCTTATACAACAGATCCATCACCATAAGAGGACTTGACGCTACGAAGTTGGTTGTTGTGACAAGCGGACCAGAAGCCAATGGTGCATCTCAGGTTATGGTCTGTGGAAGACTGAAGTGGCTTTAATGTGGACTTCATTTGGCAGGTAAAGTTGTAGTAAGGAACACAGAATGTCCATTTGAGTTTGCTGCCAGTATTGATGATGACCAAGTAAGATTGGACTTCTAGTGATGTACTAATGTAAATCTGCATGAGAAACTCTCTATATATAGATGTATCAATGTCTTCTTTTGATAGTAAATGAAGTTGCTGCTTCGATAACTCCAAACAACTGCCTACCAGCCTATTCTCTCATAGATTTAAGTATATATGTTGTATGGTGGGATTTGAGAAGAAATAGTTGGACATATGGCCAACTTTCTTTTCTAAAATGTTTGTCTTGTCATACAGGCGGAAGCTTTCCAAAGCATTTCAACCAGGTTTGATTGCAGGATGTGAACTTTTGTGGGCAGCTTCACCTGTTTAGTGGACCCCAACACATTTCTCAAGTTAACCAGATAGTCCTCCTTAACCAGATAGTTCTAAACTTCAAAGTTACCAGGGCATTTGCTTGAAATCTGGAATTTGCCAGATATTTCCAGATTTTAGCGTTCAGGCACTGGAATTAGTTCATCTGGTCAGGCTTCATGCGAATACACATGGATGGTCGTGTTGTTGGTGTTGGCATAACCTGAAGCCAATCGGGAGCACAACTTGAAGCGTAGAGCTGCCCTGCTCAGTGCTTCGAACTGGAGTGGATGAAGGATCATAGAGATGAGAGAGAGGCAAGTCTTGGTGAATGAGGTCTATCGAGAAGCCTAGAGTTTTGGTTAACATTCACAGTGTTAGTCAAGATGTTCGTAGGAAAGTTTGATAGTGCAACTGGGAGAAGTTACAGGAGGAGGATCATGAAGGCGGAGAGGAAGGTGGCTATGGCAACTGTTAATCATAGATCTACAAAGAAAAACTCCTTGTATTTATAAAGGAGATCATGAGGTAGGTTGTGACTAAGGGTGTGGATTTAAATACAAATGGTGGGGAAAAGAAGCACATGGTCAAAGTGAGAAGTGTGTGGATTGTTCCACATGTAACAGTTCTTGGTCACGGAGAAGATGTGGTTATCATGTGAAGGAGCAGAGAAAGGGAACAACATGGACCCTAGGTTAGAGTTAGGAAAATGTTCGTGGAAAGTCACCTATTGATCAAGGATTCCAGTCAGTTCTATCAGTGCGATGATTTTGGGTGTCGGTGGTAAAGAGCGCTGGTGTTGTGGACCAAAATGAGTGGGAGGAGGCATTTGGATTACCAGATCTTGTAGTGAGTGAAATTGAGGGGAAGCAAATGGTCAGACCTTTCAGATGGACTGCTATTGCAATTCTATTAGGCGGTAGCTCAAGATTTCATCTGGATTGGGTGGAAGTTTTCCACAATTTGTATCAGGTGAAGACAATTTTCACTCCTTTCAAAATGACTCTTTTTTATCAAGGCTTCCTCAAAGGAATATTTAGAGGAAGTTATACAACCAAAAAAATGGCGTGTTCGCGATAGGTTTTTGGTCTTGAGCAAGTGGAAGTCAGGAATGTCGTTTTGACTTCAAGCTGTCACGAGAACCCCTCCAGGGATTCATCTACCCAAGTTGCCTCTTTATATGTGGAACTGCAAGGTGTTAGCTGGTGTCGTTAAGGTTCTGGGTAGGCTTTTTGTAGATGCTGATGGCTTCACTTATGGGTTTGATTTGTATACTTGATGGTGATAAAGTTTTTGAATAAATGGTGGAAGATGAAACAAAAATTTGTTTCTATACCTTATGTGGGGATTCATTACATCCCACAGGAGATCGTCTCACTCGTATGAGGGAGGGAAAAGTCATTATTGCTAATTGAAGGTGGAATCTAGGCTCTAAGCAATGCAAGCTATCTAATGTTAAATGAAATCAATTTGTGCCTTTTGAAAAAGATGTACTTCCTATTGAAGACCTATGATCTATGGGTCACGAGTCTCAAGGGATTATCTCATATGAAATGGTGATGGAATCATCTTCATTGAAGGTTAACCATGGTAAAACTATTGCTGAGTCCTGCCATGAGACCAAGAAGAAAGCCATAGAAGTTGAGGAGGAATTTTTTCCTGGATTTGGCTGTTTGAACTCCACTAGGACTGTACTAATGGACTGAAAACAAAAAGATAAAATGTCTTCCTCTCCTATGAATATTAGTTTGAACAAAAAGAGATCTCCATTCCAAAGAAGTTAACAATTTTAAGAAGAAGGGTTGTGGAACAACATTTTTTAAGGCTATATAAAGTTCTGGCCGGAAATAAAGGAAGTTGGTGCAACATGATCCTGGCATGGATATCCAAGGAGCAGAGGATTTCCATAACTAAGAGAATGCTCTCCTGTAGGAAAATCAGCCTAAGAGGAGTTGCCAATTGCAATAAAATGAAGTTTATAGTTGGAATGTTAGAGTCCTTGCTACTCTAACAATGTAGAAAGATTTTGGCAATTGGGTGATATCTCATCAACTTGGGATCATTTTCATGTTTCGATATCATGTTGAATGCAGACAACTTCAAATCCTTTTGCAATCACTTCGAGGAGTTTTTTTTTTAATCTAATATTGATACGAATCTTAATGGGGCCATAATTGTGTAGAGTTAGAGACAGGCTGATTTTAGATTGACTAGTTGCAAATTTAATAAATTTTGGATGGATTGTTTGTTTATTCATAAAGCTTTCAATCTCATCTTTGATACAATAGGTGTGTATCTTCACCCTTACTTTAGAATTCGCAAAGACCAATTGGTTATGTTAAATATCATAATTGCCAAAAACAAATGTTAGTATTATAATGAAAGATTTTAATTCAGCTTATAAGGAGTCTGAAAAATGGCCCTGCGCCTGCTAGACAAGCTTGTTTAGCATTCAATGGATTCATTCAAGATGTTGGACTAAGAGAGATTGTGGACAGAAACAGAGCATTCACTTGAACCAATCTCTGCATCCCGACGGCACTGGTTCAAAGCAACTTAGATAGATTTTTGAGAAAGTTGAAAATTGTGGGCAGCTTTTGGTAGAACCAAGAAGTTCTTTAGACCACTCAGCACTTCTCTTTTACATGTAAATTAAATCTTTAAAACCGCATGCAAGAGAAGACAAAGATTTAAATAGTTCCTTTATTGAGAGTGTCAACCTAGTTGTAAGGTCATTATTACAAGAGCATGGAGAGTGGAGTGTAGAGGATGTGCAGTTCTAACTTTTCGCAAAACAGAATAGAGTACGACCATGCCTAAGTAATTGGAGTAAGCATAGAACCAAGAAAGTTGATACTAGAATTAATGTACTTCGAAAGGATATTATTGAAATTTATAAGAGGCAAGATATTGACTCTCATAACTTGTCCACTTATGGAAATCATATTAGATGTTTTTCTTGTGGACGCTCTTTTGAGATGAAGAAATGTACTAGAAAAAGAAAGTAAGGGTATCATGGCTACAAAAAAGGGATGAATAACAGCAATGTGTTTCATCCTATGTTCAAGAAAGGTCCAAAAAAAGTAGACTCTTGCACTTGAAGACAGAGATGATGGGAGTTTTATGAGGAGGATCCAATTCTT
>NW_022204507.1:6470679-6516824 GCF_008831285.2 Nymphaea colorata | reverse complement strand
GCACATGACGAGGTTTCGGTTACATGCACGGTCGATAGCCTTTAGGTGATATTTTGTTCATAAGTCTTCTTGCTTTTATAGCTGCATTTTTAATCACTACCCACAAGATCAGGTTACATGCACGGTCGATAGCCTTTAAGAAAATGATAAGTGCCCCTCCTGGCCCACTGGCTCTCTAGCCCACTTTTGGTGTACTTGGCATCCACAAGAGCCTGCACCAGCGTAGGCATAATATCAGCTTTGAACATCCACATCGATACTAGAGTAAACACATGAGAGGGAGAGAAAGAGAGCTTCTGTGATGGAAACAGGGGATGGGGAGCATATGAAGAAGGGTAGAGAGTTTATTTCCTCTCTTAGTTGTAAAGTGTGTCGCAGACCTCCTCATGAGCTGTTGTTGGCAACTCCACCATCATCATCGTCATCGTCGTCTTCTCAAGAGATTTACTGGAGAAAGTATGATTTAGCAATTTCCAACCTTCACGAGGCTATGAAGCTCAAGGGAAGAACGTTTGGGCATTCTGCTCTTGGAATTTGTTATGAAAAATGAAAACTAATTCTTAAAACTGTGTTATTAACTTTGTTTTCTTTACACCTATTGTAAAGCTGTAAAATTGAATAGTGGTGTTCCTTGTCACGCATGTGGAATTCTCTAGAAGTTTGAAGGCATAATTCTGTTGTAATAGGAAATATTCTTTTATGCCTGTAATTGATTATGTACGGAAAGAGTATAAATATGTGAAAGGAAGAAGAGCATGATGCTTTGTTCCATCATGCTCAGCCTTCTCTGTTGTGCCTGTTGATTCCATCACAGCCTTTAATTTCTGTTGTGCGTACTCTGATACTCGCATTGTCTCAGAGCCATGGCATCGATAGGCAATGCTTCCAACTCTTCTCCAGCTGGTGGAGCAGAGTCCTCTTATGGTATTGTATTGGTTTCACAATTAGTGACTAGTGAAAACTACTAAACCGGGAGTCGTGCTATGATAATGGCACTGTATGCCAAAAACAAGTTGACCTTTGTTGATGGCAGTCTTCCCAAACCCAGCGTTGCAGCTCATGAGATCAAGATGTGGAGACGTTGCAATCACATGGACCTTCATGGATTCTTAACTCCATCTCGGAAGAATTATCAAGCAATGTTATCTACACACCACAGCTATTGAAGTGTGGCAGACGTAAAGAACCGATTCACTGAAAGCACAACCCCTCATAAGTACCAGCTCAAATCCTCCATCAGTCCTTTGAATCAAGAAAATATATCTGTTGCTCTTTATTTTACAAAACTGAAATCCTACTGGGATAAGCTTTCATCCTATGATGTTCTTTTGAAATGCTCTTGCGGTGCCTTGAAAGTGGTTGCTGAAAAGCAACAAGAAGAGAGAGTCATGAATTTCTTATGGGATTGAATGGTTCATTCAATGCTATAAGAAGGCATATTCTTCTTATGGATCCACAGCCCTCTCTACAAAAGACTTATGCACTGGTCCTTCAAGAGGAGACGCAGAGAGAAGCTCATCTTCAAAGTAGTGCTGTCGAGCATGTTGGTATCTCAGCAAGTGCAGACTTGAAGGCCTTCAAAGACAAGCAAAACATGCACCCACAATACTTCAGCAACTACGGCAAGATTGCTGGACATCAAAGGAAGGATACTTCAAATTAAATGGTTACCCTCCAAACTTTAAAGGTGGAAAATAGTGGCAAGACAAGGGGCTACTCGAAATGCCTCTGTTGGAGAGGAAACTGATTCCACTGCCTTAATCTCTACCACGCAAGGCAAATAGTCCAACAAGGACATTGCTCAAACTTTAACTCAACATGAATATATTCAATTAAAACAACTCCTCAAAAATCGATCAGTAACCCAAATAAACTTTGCAGGTATGTCATCCTTCAAACTTGACACCTGGGTAATAGATATTGGTGCTAGTCACCACATATCATGCTGCCTTCAATCATTGCTAGATGATACAAAATTAGCTGTTTCATTTTCTATTAGAGTTTCTGACAACAGAACGGTTTATGCTACACATGTCCATAAAGTTGTTTTGACAGCTTCCATTTTTCTTGAAAACGTGTATTATCTTCCAATTTTGCTTACACCATGCTATCTGTGAGCAGATTTATTCAGCAAACCAAATGTCATTTGATTTTCAAAACTACTGGGTGCTTTGTGCAGGACCCGATCTCGATGACGAGGACTGAGCAGGTAAGTGAATATTCTTTTGTTAAACCTTTTGATTTGCTACATTGTGATGTTTGGGGACCATACCCCCAAGCATCACATACTCAAACACATTACTTTTTGTCTTTTATGGATGATTTTTCTAGAGCCATGTGGTTTTACCTAATGAAGTATAAAATTGAAATAGGTGATTTACTTAAACATTCCATTAACATGAGTGAGCAACAATTCAAAATAGATGTGTTAAAATATGATAGATAGTGGAACCAAGTTCTTCTCAAATGACATAATTTTTTTTTTCGTGATAGAGACATCCAACATCAACATTCATACCCCTAGCTGCCTCAACAAAATGGCGTGGCTTAGAGAAAGCATCGGTACATCTTGAATGTGGCGCGTGGTCTCAAGTTTCAGTTAGGCCTACCCTTAAAATGTTGGGACCTACGTGTACTAACGGCCACATATTTAATAAATAGGACCCCATCAAAAAAAAAATTGACAATCAAACTCCCTTTGAAAAATTATTTAAAAGAAAACCAACTTACAAGCATCAATGTGTGTTTGGTTGCTTGTGTTTTGCTTCCTACCTCAAACCACATGGAAAATTTGATTGCGGGGCTCTACGAGGTGTGTTCATTGGGTATCCTACTGAACAAAAAGGCTACAAACTACTTGATTTGGAAACAAAAAAAAATCGTTAGTAGGGATTGCGGTCTTCAATGAAACAGAATTTCCCATCAAATTCTCAAAGGATCAAAGCAAAGTCTCATATTTTCCAGCTATTCATTTCATATTTGATGACAATCATATACTTGAGAACAGAAATTCAAGTGAGCAAGGCCCTTGTTCTCGTCAACTGACAGAAAGGCAAGATGAGGACATGACTACTGATTGCAAAAACATTGAATAACCACCCGAAATTGTTTCAGAATCATGAGGTGAGGCTGAAACAAATACTTCCCAAGAAACTTTACCAAGCCCTCAGCAACCAGTGCAAATCATCCAGAATATCAAAGCCATCCATTTTATTGAAGGATTTTTACTGTGGTATGATCCATCCTGATTCATGAAGTCCATCACCATCATGGAAAAGGGCTTCTACAGGGTACTGTGTGTTATAAGTTTTGTGACTTTTGTCTTTTTCTCATTTTTCAGGTGCTCTTAAAAACTTTCGGTTGAATCTCTCTTCAAACCGAACCTTCATCCCTTAGTCAGGCAGAGCAAGATCCAAATTGGATAAGAAACATGCAAGAAAAAATTAAGGCATTAGAATCAAACAACACTTGGACGCTAATCTCTCCTTCAACCAATGTGAAACCCGTCAGCTGCAAATGCTTTTATCGGATCAAGTATAAGGCAAATGGTGAAATAGAAAGGTTCAAAGCTAGATTAGTGGCCAAAGGGTATGCACAAGTGGAAGGCTTGGATTACCATGAGGCCTATGCGCCTGTCGCAAAACTTGTTACTATTCATTGTTTGATAGCAGCAACTGCAAAACGAAATTGGATGCTGCAACAAATGTATGTATATAATGCCTTTCTAAACAAGAAATTGGATGAAGAAGTCTACAATACATTGCGTCCTAGTCATTGCAAAAAAGGAGAAACAAAATTGTGCAAGCTAAACGAGTTTATCTATGGGCTGAAACATACTCCCCAAACTGGTTCTTGAAGTTCTTGTCAAAAGTAGCAAATTATGGTTTCATGCAATCCAAGTGTGATTACACACTGTGTGCATATCAAAGAGAAAGCGTGTGCTTGGCAATTTTGGTGTATGTCGATGATGTCATTATTGCAGGAAATGATATGAAATCCATAGAAAACTTCAAACTGTATCTTGGCAAAAGATTTTGCATGAAAGACATGGGCAACTTAAAATATTTCCTTGGCCTAGAGCTTACCAAAGGGAAGAAAGGAATATTTTCATCACACCGCAAGTATGCCTGTGGCATTCTTGATGAATTTGGCCTTCTCAATGCCAAGCCATCTGAGGATCCCATGGAACCTAGTCAAACCCTTGTGGTCAATGATGTTGAAAATTTGAAAAAACCTTCATTGTTCCAAATACTTGGGGGCATCTTATATATATGACTATAACCAGGTCAGAAATAGTTTTTTCTGTTCACTCTCTTAGCCGCCATATGCAGAAACTGACAACTACTCACTACAATGCTGCTATAAAAGTATTACGCTATCTCAAACTTCACCAGGTCAAGGAATTTTTCTTCTAGTAGACGACAATTTCAATTTTATGGCGACTAGGGAGCTTGCAAAGACACCAGAAGATCAATCTCTGGTTACTGTGTTTACTTGGGAGAACATCTAATCTTCTGAAAAGCAAAAAAACTGAGCACAATATCTCGTATCTCAGCCGAAGTAGAATATCATGCTATTGCGAACTCCTGCTGTGAACTTATCTGGCTAAGATATCTTCTAAAAGATCTCCACCAGCGTAGCTTCTTTGTGACCACAAAACAACATTGCAAATAGCAGTGAGCCCCATTTTACATGAATGCACCAAGCATGTGGAGATCGACTGCCATCTAGTGCGTGATCAAGTCAAAAATGGAACAATTGTCACAGTCTATGTTCCATCATGCTTACATCTGGCTGATCTATTTACCCAGTCTCATGTCAAAGGTCAATTCCATTTTTTAAAGTTTAAACTGGGTTTTGGAGACCCACATACACCAGTTTAAAGGAAAGGTGTTATGAAAAAGGAAAACAAATTCTTAAAGTTGTGTTATTAACACTGCTTTCTTTACGCCCATTGCAAAGCTGTAAAATTGAATTGTGGTGTTCCTTGTCACACGTGGAATTCTCTATAAGGTTGAAGGCATGATTTTGTTGTATAAAAAAAATATATACTTTCATTTCTGTAATTGATTATGTACAAAAAGGATTCAAATATGTGAAATGAAGAAGAGCACGATGTTCTGTTCCATCCATTTTACAGCCTTCTCTGTTGTGTCCAGTTGATTCCATCGCAACCCATATTTTCTCTTGTACGTCATCTGAAACTCGGAAGAACTTGCAAGGGGAGGGAAGGAGTGGGGTGGTGGACGAGGTGAGTTGGGCTTGTGATGATGCGCAACAGGTTGATGCATTATCTAGAGGTGCTCAGAAGCAACCATTTAAATGTGTTTTCCTAATTAGTTAGGTGATATTAGTACGCTAGCAACAACTTTTGCATTGTAAAAGTGATTCGACATTTTTCAGGCAAATTTTCTACCTGCATCTTAGTTTGAGTTTGAATTTATTGTGATCAAAGTAATGTTGCACATAAGGTGATTCCATTCTATAGACGATGTACTAATTCTTGGACGTCAGGTGATGTGGTTGTAGAGCTCTAGGATATAGATGCATATCTGAGAGACATGGAGCGATCAACATGGTAGACTAATTAAATGACATATTGATGATATAGTGTTTGCTCATATGGGGCAACATTTATGTTCACTTTTCATTTGTAGGACTTCAGTTTGACTGAATAGAAAGATGATCTCCGTAGTTGTGGGGATTGGAAGATTAATGAATGGGCTTGAGGTTCTTGGAGATAATTTAGAGAAAGACACTTATTTGGAATGAACAGGTAATAGGCATGCAAGCTAAGAAATACAATGATGATGTTGATGCACATACGTACAATTATTTCCAAATGTAGACACATACAAATATGTATAGCAAAATTGACAGCAGTACTGTTTAATGCAGTGATTTTAAAATGAATTATATGTTATCAGGTTTTCTCATATAGTCTGGTTTGTTGGGGTATCCTCAAAGAACACAGTCAAGGTCGATAATTAAACCTTTCTAGCATATTTGTTCAGCATAAGGTTTTAAAAATCATGAACAACGACTTCCATTGGCAAATTCTAATCCAGTGAAGGTGGCCAACTATGTAGCCCTTATGGCCTTTCATTTTCTAGGCTAGCAGCATGGGGCCAAATCAAGACGTTGAATGCCTTTGTCTCATAAAATCAAGACTTCATATGCTACTTGATGCTTATTAATTTGCTAGGCTTTAGGGAAAAAAGTTGATGTTGTTTTAGTCCGTTTGTTGTGCTTGCTGGTTGTATGAGATGGATTTTTTATATGGGGCATTTATTAAACCACATGAGATGCAGATAATGATTATATGAAAGCATTAACAAAAACTGTACAACACTGCGTTGGCTACATTGCAACAATTATTAAAGAAAATGGTGGCACTATGAGAAGGAAAAACCATTAGACAAAACATTTTTATGAAGATTTGGGGAGTGGGGGAAGACAGAGAGACGATTTAAGATTTAAGGTTTGGGGATCGAGGGAGGAGAGAGATAGAGTTGAACATTTAGGGTGCGAGAGAGAAAGCGTGTGTGTTCTGAAAATGAAATTCATTAAACCACCAGGGCCTTAATTAGAGAGAGAGAGAGATACCGATTTAGTCCTGTATTGAAGCAACAGGTGGGAGATGGTGAGAGAATCTTATTAGAAAACAACAAGAGTTGCAAACTTATGGTACAGTTGACTGGTTGGACAAGATCTAGACTTGGATTAAACCTGGACCATTAATTTTAAGCTATGTCACCAGAGTTTGGGGTGCGGGTGCCGGAGCGGCACATTCTAACAAATTTAGGTGCAGTGGTGCGGTGAGGATATTTTATTATTATTATTAATTTATTATATATATAACAGAATAAGCAAGTATATATTATTACTATAATTTAGTTATTAATGTATATAACATATTTGAATAATTGCACTGCGTAGGAAAATATCAAAACAACAATAATTGTATTATAGTAATTTAGTAATATGACATTCTAACTGGTATGAGTCGGAGCCACACCCATGTCCGGTGCACACCCGACTCGGGTGCGCAGGAAAATAAGAGTCGGGTGATTTAGATCTTAAGTTGGATATTCAAAATCCAAATTCTGAATTTGGATGTGGGGTGTGTGTGTATATATATATATATATATAAAAGTTAGATTTGCATATGAAATATAAGTTCTTTCATTCACATCCGAATCTGAGTTCAGATCTGAATCTATGAATATCTAAAAAACCAGATATGATAATATCTGATTCAAATCCTATCCCTTGGCATTGACATCCCAGTTATGTTTAGAAGTGACATTCCTTAACCCCTGAAGCTAAGCCTTCGCTGTTCGCTGTGGCATTAATGTCAAGTGTAGGCGTGATTTTGGCTGAATATCGTAAGATATAGGCCCCAAATTGTAAATAATAGTTACCACCAGACCCGCGTCCTTTAAAACACACGAAATTTTTTATCCTCATAAGATTCACGTCTGGAATTGAAAAGCTGACTTGAAAAATATATGCGACGACACCTACCCGTGTATATATACAAGTAAAATAAAATTTACACATTTACGTCGACCTTCGCACTGCAGACGTGAGTCGTGTGACTTTTGACACCATATACCTGACGACGATCGACCCGTCATGAAATTTCCCCGAAATTGCCGGCTTTTGTTAAATCTGCCGTTCTTTGCTCACTTCCTTGCCATTGAGAATAAGAACGCAGAGGGAAGATATGGATGTCGTCCCATTACGTTCGTCCAGGGCTTGGGATGCCTCTTTGAACCGAGTTCTGGTAATCCAGAAGAGAACAGGGAGAACCCTCCAATTCCTAATCCTCTGGTATCTCCATCGGGTGCATTCGAGGACCTGTCCTTTGAGATCCGCCCAGAGGAGGCCTTAGAGGTGGATGGGTAAGACGAAGTCGCCGGAACATCGGCGAAGACGACGGAGATAGACGTTGAGTTGGGAGTATGCCGATTTAGGAGCCGGCAGCCTGCACCGACATCGGCCCCACAATCGGATGGTGAGACTCACCAGCCACAGCCACTCCATGCATCGCTCCTGCTTGTCGATTGCTTCCTCCCAAAGTTTTCTCTTTCTCTCATTGTGAATTGCTTCTTTCTGAAAGCTTCTCATTTAATTTGTCCAAAAGTTGAAGGGGGTGTCACGCCTTCACGAAGCTGCATGGCTAAGCTGAATGTGGTGATAGGGCTTGCTCTTATCAACACGTCGGTTTTCCCAGCCCAGTCCCTTTCCCACGTCTTCTGCATGACCTTAACTGCAGCGGGAATTGTCATCTCCCTCTTCCTTTACTACGTAGGTGGGCAGTGCTTTCACTTTCTTGTCTGTGGACCTCGTTCATGGTTGTGTTAATATCAACTATTCAGTACTTTTCTTCTCCGATGTACAACCCAAGAAAGAATAACGAGAATAAGATGTCGCAGGTGAGCGTGTGCCGACGAAGTTCCAGCAGCCCATTCTACTGGTCTCCACCATGGCCCTTTTTGGAGCTCTTTCAATGCTGACTGTTGGGGCTTCAGTACATATTGGTCAGTTCAATTTTACAGTACAATTCGATGTTTTAAATGAAGCAGACTAATGTGGGGCATATTAGTTACCAATTGGGGCATTTATTTTCCTTTTTCCAGTCATGTAATAAGGCCCTACTTCTGTCCCTCATACGTTTTAAACCTAAGCCAAAGCTTCACGACAAACATTCAATCGACCAGATTAGATATATATTGATGGAATCCTGTTTGAAAAGTAGAGCATGAAAATGCATTTTTCTCCACTAGAAAATGCAAGAGCTCTTTCTAAAGGCTAACTATTTTCTGAATGCCAAACACCAACAAAGGCATCCTGTAGGTGGATATTGAAACTGGGTACATCTGAAGGTAAGAAACGAGTCCCCAGTGTCTTATAAGATATGAAAAGTTAGCGTCCTATCAATATTGGAAATTAATGATGGTTGGAAAATATTCCAACCCTTTCCGGAAGACTGTAGTCGTTCTTTCATGTGTGGGGGAGAAATAGGAATATGACGATTTGCAGAGGTTAACTAGTATAGGAGTGCCTCCTCACATGCTGCCGCAGGTCAATTAGCTTACGGAAATGTTGTTCGTTCACGAAACTGGGATGTCCGAGAAAATTCTTGAGCTTTTCCTAAAAACTGAAGTTGTTATTTCATGGACGGGGATGAAAAGGGAAGATAATGGTATGTGGGAAGTTAGTATACGCGGGTTCAATGCAAAGACACTGCGAAATGGCATATATAGCATTCATTTCTGTGATCCTAATCCGTTCTCGCGTTTCAAAATTATCCATATGATGAGGAGACCTACCTGACTTGGTGATGCTGAAGGGAATGCGCGGAAAAGGAGCGAAGGGAGAGGCCACATGAGAGAAAGGCTGACAAGGGGAGTGTGTTGGAATCTAAACCTAAAGTAGGAAGTGAAAGTGGGAAAGATTAATTGCAACGCAGATATGTTGAAGATGACTCTTATTTTGGTTGATATATAGGCCAAACTGCTCAAATATGAGGTAATATGCTTAGTATAACTTGTGTACATAGTGCCCCCAAGTGAAGGTGTGCTTGTATTTTATTCATATTATAATTCAATGACAATGCAGATATAAGTGTATATGCAGATATACTATGATAAGATCACATCGTTCCCAAGATAATGCATCAAATTCTGTAAAAGGACTGATGATCAGGCTGAAGTCGGTAGTGTTTATCAAGCATATAATGAGGTTGATCATGATGTTAAGGGTTAGTTGATTAAACATGAAGTGAAAATGATCAAAGCACATCATTCAAAAATGTCAAATGCAATCCGCAATCAAGTCAAAAAAGAAAATGTAATGGAAAAGAATTGGTGCTCAGCCAAATTATCCATTACAAGCCTTATATTCCTTGAGAAAGCATTTGTCTCAGAATCCAATTTACAAATTCTTCAGCTCAACCACGATTGCTAAAATGTGTCTAAGTGTGAAGAATCCGTGGGTGACTTTCTCAACCATTTGATGTTTCAAACTGATTCACTATTTTAGTTGTTGAAGTTATAAAGGAGGATGACTTAGTTATATATGCATGTACATAGTGCCTTAGGAAACAAATATAAAGGTTTTGTCATAACGATGACAACTTCAAATCTCTTCCCTCATTCTGGGAAATACATGATATTCACATAAATCAAGAGAAGTGTTTGGAACTCTTCAATGGAAATCCGCAACCAGCAAGTGGGTCATCAATAGTTGCGTTCTTTGCTCAAAATAGGTGTGACCTTGGCAAAGGTAGAGGTTGTAGTAGAGGTGATAAATGAGTCTAGAGTGTAGGACAAGGTATATATCCAAGTTCATTATGGATATAAAAGTCAAGTAATTGGTGAATTATGTGGTAGGAGGAATTAAATGGCCAAGATTGCTAGAATTTACTAGAGGCGTTCATGGAAATGACTACGAAGTCAAGGCAAGTCAATCAATGGCATCCAAATACAAGTACTGTGCATCATGTTGCGACTTTAGGTCTATATGTTTGATGCCAAATATGAGTGTTTTGGTTTAGTTGGTGTCATGGTAGGCAATGATGTGCATGCCCCAATGGCAAATTAAGGCAAATCAATTAAAAAATAAGAGGTTTCTATTAACCCATGACCATGTTTTAGAAATAAAGTAAAATCTTCTATCCATATCTAATATATGCAAAGGTAAGAAGTGCAATACTGAGTTAACAAATCTATTTTCTTTAGGTTAAGGATGAGATGAACAAGAAAATGCAGTTTGGAGAGGGGAAGCGGTAAAGAAAAAATGTATGTCTAGCTAATGGATAAACGGGCAAGTGGCTGGAATAAAGTGGACCAATCCCATAAGTTTGAATCTTTATTTGCTAGTTCTTGTCATATTACAATTTCAAATTTTCTGTGGCATGATAGATCAAGATAGGCTAGTAATTATGTGATGAATCTGTTGAGAAATGATGACGTTATTTTGAAGGCAAAAAACAAAATACAGAAATATGTTTTAATGGCCTTCTTACAAAATGTGGTCGTTTGCCATTTCAAATCTTTAAGCATATTTAGAATTTTTCCTTTCTAAATAATGCATGTAGACCTATGAGGACTTGTAATTGTTAACCTGCTGTGGCACAATCAGAAGTTACGTGAAAGTTTGTTCATCTGCTGGAATCTCTAGAGGGACTTGGTAGTGGAGAACTATTGTGCAGAATATTTTCTATTAAGATAAGGATCATTACCAGCAGATAAATTTAATTGTAAATAGCAAAAAATAGTTTTATTAATAATTTATAAGGGCACTTATTGTAATTAGGACAGATATCATTTGATTCTTCTCAACAAACTTCTTGCACACTATAAGAGTTTAGTAACTAGGGAAGTGCTATTTTAGTCTCTCCATCGCATGTGTATGTGCTTTTGGTTTTGCTCTAATACCCTATTTCTCTCTGTTTTACTTGTGCTTTGTTTTCCACCATACGTAGTTTTGATTTTATTATTGTATCAGATCTCTAAGCACTTTTTCTTTGATCATGATCTTGGTCTCTTACTGACCACTATGTGGTTATTTACTGATCATCATCTGGTCATCCCTGCTTGCACTTTCATCTTGGTCAACATATGGCAAAAACAAATGCAAATATGAATTACTTACTAGAGAAAACTCAATCACCTCCATTTCAAATACTTTGTCTGACATCAACATTTGACATCCCTTATTTGATGCATCATTTGGACAACCCATGAGATTTGTTGGTGAATTAGCATCTCAGTGGTAATAGCTATGGCACTTGGACATGGCCAATGATAATGGCACTTGCCACTAAGAACAAAATATCATTCATTAATGGTTCATTGCCTATGCTTGAAGTTTTTTCTCTAAATTTTCCATTGAGATCTTATTACAATTGTATGCTCTTGTTCTAGGTCATCAACTCATTATCTCATAAAATAGAAGACAGTGTTATACATACTTCCATAGAGTGAAAAGTAAAATTATATTTAGAAGAATGTTTTTACCAAAGTACCACACAAATTTCAAATTAAGATTGTGATTAGTAAGATTAATGAAGATGCATTTTCTATATCAGCATACTACATGAAATTCAAGGCCAACTAGGATGAGTTGGCCTCATATGATTCTCTTCTAGTATTTTTGTAGGGGCAATGAAAAAAAATTTGAAATTCAATAAAAATAATGGGCGGTGCAGTTTCTAAGGGGTGATTCCAAGAACCAAAAGGTGAAGATACTTGTCGATGATAATTGATATGTTCTTAATATTGTATCAAATGCCATATTCATGACCATTGCTTCAAGTTGCACAACCATCCATCAAATGTGAATGTATCTAAATCAAACCCTGACATGAGATATGATGAAAATTCCACAATTATTTATAATGCCACTGCAAACTTTGTTTCAACGTTGTCAACAAATTCGTTTGGTGGCAAGGAAAGTGCTACACCCTCCATCACTTCGGACAAGTACAATTGACTATTGCAGTTGTTCGAAAAATGATATACCATGCCTCTTGCAAGTCTAGCTAGTATATCATAGACCCATAAACCCTTAGATTATCAATAATAGAGCGAGTAATTACATGATTTGCTCCATATCATGTCTCAATCATCCATATAATGTCATCATTAATCCTAATCGAAGCTCTGATGCTCTTTGTCATGGAAATGTCATCATTAATCCTCGTTTTGGTTCTTAATAATGTCTATTATGCACCGCAATTCAAATTCAATTTTATTTCTATCACAAAACTGGTTGAAGCCTCAAAATTTTTGTTTCATTTGATGTGCTTAAATGTGTTTTATATGACCTGGAAACTAAAATGATGGTTAGCTTGGTTTGAAGTCAGAAAAGGGCTCTATTACCTGAAAAAGCATAACATTTGTCAGTTTGGCCACTTTTTTTCATTTTGCTTGAGTAGTGAATGCTAGCGTAGGATATTAGGACACAAAATATTCTCTATTTATGATCAAAATATAAGACTAAATCAAAATACTTGTTATGTTTGTTCAATTACTAAGAAAACAAGATTACCTTGCACTTCTATTTGTATATCAATGAAAACTGCTTGAACTCTTACATATTTACCTATGGGGACTTAACTCCTTCTCATCCATAACTAACTTACACTATTTCATTAGTATTGTAGATGATCATTCGTGCATTGTTGATACTTTCTACAAAGCATAAATATGAAAACAAATCTAAACTGTGAATTTTTTTCAAGTTTTTGAATATCCAACGCAAAGTTGACATCTTAAAAGTCAAGTCTGGTAGTGGCACAGAATTCTGAAACCAAGAACTTAAGGATTTTTTTGCTGAAAAAGGTGTCATCCATGAACTTAGTTGTCACTATACACCCCAGTAGAATAGTGTTGTGAAAAAGAAACAACAATACATTTAAGATATAGCTCATTCATTAAGATTTCACATAAATTTATCTATGAGATTTTGGGAAAAATGTATTCTAACAAAATTTGTTTTATAGATAGAGCAACAACTCCACTATTGAAAGGAAAAATACTATGTCAAATGCTATTTTAAAAAAAAATGCTTTTACTCACTGCAAGTTTTTGGTTTTCTCTACTATGAAACTGTCATCAAACATAAACAAAATTTGATCAAAGATCAAAAAGATGTATTTTTTGGAGGTATGCTTTAAACAAAAAACACAATGTATATGATTTCAATACTGACAGAAGTTTTATTGAAAATATTAATTTTCAATCAATATAAAATTAACGTAAATTTTTTTTCTTCCACCCCCCATTACTGATCAAACTTTAAAGACAAATATGTTCCTAAAACAGAGTGTTTATGACATTAGCAATAATAAGCAAAGTCATCCAACTACCTCTTCAAATTGCTCACAACAATGATCAAGGAAATAGCCATTGACAAGAGGTCATGCATCCTGTTTTCCAATTATGTATCCTTTCAAAGGTTTTCTCTTATGAACCATCTCTGCTTATTGTTTCACATTTGTCTTAACCTCGATCATATTTTGAAGTAGTAAAGCACAAGTTCTAGCATTAATTGATGATAGCTTAAGCTAAAGCATTGGAGGACATGAGAACATGGACTCTTACAAATTGTCCACCTAGTGTTCGATCAGTTGGTTGAAAGTGGGTATATAAGATGAAGTTTAGATTAGATGGAACTGTTAAAATGATATGGGCAAATAGAGGGGCTGAACTATAACGAACCATATGTACTAGTTACCAAATTAGTGTTTGTGAGATGCTTACAATTTCCACAAAATTGAATTGGAGCCCACATCAATGAATGTCTACAATACATTATTACATGTTGGCATGCTTGAAGTTGTTCTACCTGAAGGATATGGCTAACAAGGGAAAAATAGAAGTTGTGAATTGAACAAATTATCCTATAGACTCTAATAGGCTTCCCAAAACTGGTTTATCAAGTTCCTCTAGTGTGCTTACAAGCTATTGGTTTCTATAATCAAAGGTTAATTACTTGCTATTCACACTACCCAAAGGTGAAAGTTTTATTATTGTCTTGGTCCACGTAGATGACTTTATCATTGTAAGAAATAAGGATGAAGAGATCAACTATTTCAAGAATTACTTAAGTTTCTGCATATGAAAGATTTGGGAAAACTGAAATTTTTCTCAGGTCTTGAACTTGCAAGAAGAAAATAGGGAATTTATTTAGCACAAAGGAAGTATGCTCTCGATATTACTGAAAACCCTTGTCATATAGATGCAAAGTTTGTTGATACACCAATGGAAGAACACATACATCTGCCTAAAAATGATTGAGAATACATCATAGACGATACAAAGTATGAGATTATTAAAGAAACTAAGCAACGTAACAATTACATGGTCTGACATGCTAACAATAGTTATATGGAAAAACGTTGCAACAATAATTGGGAAGCTGCTCTAAAGGTGGTTATACACGTAAAAGATTGTCCCAGTTAAGGCGTTTTCATGCCAAGCATAAATGAATTCTAGATAAAAGTTTATGTGATTTATTCTTAGGTGGCAGTATTATATCTTGGAAAACAAAGAAACAGTTGATTGTGTCAAGAACTTTGGTTGACGTCAAATATCATTTCATGGTTGATGCATGTTGCAAAGTAGTCTCGTTCTAAAAATATATTCAAGCTCATCAGTTCATACGTATTGTGATAAACAAGCTACTCTCACCTCCAGAAATCTAGTGTTCATCAATGTACAAAAGGTATAGTGATTGATTGTCATTTGACACATAAGCTTACAGGTTTGTGTGCCAAAAACCATGTTCATGTAAAAAAAAATTAGGTAGCTGACATATTTATAAAAGCCATTGGCAAAATTCAGTTCTACCATGATAAGGGAAGTGTTAGAGTAGTATGACATAATGATAAGCTTAATAATTGTATGTTTATCAGCTGATGTCTATTAAAGCACCAACTAGTGGTAAGCTATTGTGTAGAAGTTTTCAATTAAGATAATAACATTGCTATATGATATGTTTCAATTGTAAAGTGCCTTGTCTGTTATTCTCTACTACTTATTTAGCTTTGTTTTACTTGTGCCCAATTTTTCACAATAGCGATTCTGATTTTATAGTTACAATTAAAATAATAAAAAAACATGTATTATTTGCTCCTCTTCAATATTTGTTCAGTAATTCAATTAAAATTTCCTATTTAGTAATCAAAAGTCAAATTTTGACTTATTTCAAAGTGAAACATATTGGATGAAAAATCAAATAGTGATGGTGGTGGTGAGTTTGTTAACATAGATCTTTAAATTTTTTTGGATAAAAGGGAAAATCGAAAAATGGATATCTTGCCCTCATTCTTATACAGCTTCAGATATGACACAATATTACAAAAGTGTTACCTAACAAAAATCAAGGAAACCAGCCATCATATGAATATTTTTTTGGTAAGAAGCTTGCTATTGATCATTGGAAAGCATTAAGCTATAAACACTTTTCATATCTTGGTGAAATGTGTTGTTGTAAGCTTAAAACCAAATATTACCCTTATGTATTAATTGGAAAGAAAAGTAATTTGTCTATTACAATCTTATGACATATAATATATTTTTTGTGAGACATTTTATGTTTAATGAGACAAACCTTCTCTATTGTAATACAAAGCCTACAATAAATGTTTAGAAAATTTGTGACATATCCTTGGGCAATAGAAATTTGCAACCTACCCAACAACTTACTTGTCTTGCTTATTTCCTCTATAACTACACTTGTGTCCAAACAATGGCATCCTATATTATCTTCTCATGATGGCGAAAGCCCCAACTCACCTTCAACTAATTGTTTAATCACAACAAAGCCTTAAATGGCTTAACACGTGCACCTTGTGTGTGGTTTTATAGACTCAAAGATTGTTTATTCAATCTTGGCTTTGATGATTCTAATGCTAACTCTTTTTTACTTATTTGTTGTTAAGAACTACAAAAATTACTAGTATTAATTTATGTGGTATTATCTACTAGTAAGAAGGCTATAGCAAATCCTATTAAAAGTTTTTCTCAATAATTTTCCATAAAAGATTTGGGAACTCTAAACTTCTTTGTAGGCAGGAAAGTACTTTATGCAAATCTTATTAAAAGCTTTTCTCAAGAATTTTCTATCAAAGATCTGAGCACTCTAAATTTCTTTTTAGATTTTGAAATACTTTATGAAAATGATTGAATGGTGTTGTTGCATAGGAAATATATACAGATTTCTCACAAACATTCGACTTCAAGTAAATTTAGTCAACAACGTTGCTGCAGCTAATGTGAAAATTATCCACACATCAAAGGAAAATAGTTTCATATGCTACTTCATACAAGAGTATAGCTGGAGCTTTACAATACATTTTGTTCAGTGGGCTAAATGTGACAGATGTATTGAATAAAAACTCATCAGTTCTTATAAACACCTACTCTAGATCACTAAGACATGTTAAACGGATCATAATATATCTTAAGGGAATATTTTATATAGGAGACTGTTAAACTGCTTATGTTCCCTAAACCCAATTGCGCAAACTGCCTTAATGACTCAAGATCAGCTCAAGAATATCTTGCCTATCCAGGTATCACAGAGGACTACAAAACTACTAACAATGGCCAAGTTGAGGATGGATGTAGAACACAAGGCCATTGCTGCAAGGCTTTCATATTCATTATCGATCAAATAGTGTTCACATGAACTTAGTATTAAGCATGGTAGGTCATTCATATAGTCTAATAATCTTCATGCAACTTACAAGTAGATGGTCGCTTTGTGAGATGAAGAGTTGCACAAGGAGAAATAGAAATTTAGCTTATAAACTCAAAGAAACAAGCAGTAGATATCTTAGGGCCGCAATTTGTTATGCTAGTCAACAAGATGCATGTCAAGGAGATTAGCTTACAAGGGGACACTAGAGAACAGACGAAAGAAAAATTACAGACAATTAGGAAAAGGGAGTGAGTGACGGTGGCAAACTTAACCCGTGGGAGGCAAAAAAAAAAATATATAAAATAGAGAGAAGAGTGACAAATTTATTGATAAACTTGTATAAAATAAAAAGAAGTTTGTGCTTTTAAAATTAGAAATCATATCAAATCTAAAAGGAAAATGTTGGATCACATATCTTATAAGGAAAAAAAAAATTATCAAAAGCTAAATGGGCTTACTGTACATTTTTGTAAACTTAGACTCACACAAAATAAGAGTTATACCACTCACTATTTTATCCAAAGTTGGAAGACTAGTTAGTGAAGATGTATTGTAGACTTAAGACATACTTAGGCTGAAACCGTGTAAGTTAATATTTGGTTATGTCTCTCTCATTTACCTCCTATATTGTGACTCTGTAGCAAGGTTCTTTAAACCTATAATAGATATTAAAAGGAAAAGAAAGAGAATCAATAAGGGTGTTGCACTTGTGTAGCCTCCCTTGCTATCCCTTACATAAGAGGGAGAAAGTCTTTGTTCGGCTAAGATTCAACATGTGAATGTTGAAAGCCTTAGAATGAGGACAAATCGAGTGAGAAAAAGCCATGGGTTTTCACATGTTGAAAGCCTTAGAATGAGGACAAATCGAGTGAGAAAAAGCCATGGGTTTGACCAGCAGAGTGCTGTTGGTGACCTCGCTAGTGGTTAGAGTCATAGGAGGACTCGCAAACAATAGATGGCAGAGCATGGCCCCATTTTCCGGCCCCATTTATACAAAAATTGGAAACAAAAATTTTTTACGTTAAAAAATAAGGTTCTTAGGTTTGAAAATTTATTCCATTTTGTCTATTTATTTGAAATTTCAAATGTGGGTTTGCAGTAGACTTTTCCATTTAAAACTTGAGTTCATGAGGAAATAATTTTTGTATCCCCCCTTGATTTTTGTTAATTGTTAAAGAAAATTCCCAAGCTTGGGTCTGTCTGTGAAGCTTTTATATGTTTTGAGAACATGTTCATAGCCAACAATGAATGGATTATTTGGCCCAGCCATGATATGGTCCGAGCTACTCAATTGGTTAAGGTGGCATGACTTCTAACTCATGGAATGGGAAGGGAAAGAGCGTTATCCTTTTGTCCTAGGTTAATGAGGTTGAGTAGGGGTCAATGTTCATTAATCATTATCTAAGTCTTTTTATTGTTTTGCAACTGAGTCTATCTTATATTTTTGAGCATGCCAATTGTTATGAACACTTTCCAACTTCTTCACTTAAGGGCCAATTCCAATGTAACCCTTTGATTGATAACAAAAATAAAGACATAGGAATAGAGAGGGACACACATAAAAGAGACTAAATTGGTTACCAAACAGTGTAAAACGGTTCCCTACTTACCTAGGTTTGGCACCCGGGGGATTTTCCAAGTGCAACGTATCTAAGGAGGTGTTGCCTCGAAGAAAGGAAAATCTCATGCTATGTGCATTCAACAAGGACAAACCATATCCCATTTGCTGATTGCATAATAAATGCCAATACCTCTAATAAGGCCAGAGGTATAGGCTTATGGATAAAGTCATCCAACAATACGCCTCTTCCATATGCTACCAAAACCATGACGATCTGCTAATGACATTCGTGATACTTCCAATTGTTGTTAGCATCAGTATCACAAAAGATGTTGTTTCTTAACTTCTTAAATATGCCCAAAGGTCATAGGTAGACTAAGATGCTAGACAAGCTAAGACCATTTTACTCTAGAGATCTCTTCCACCACCAATGGGTTGCCTCTTGGGCACTTTTTCAATTTGGGATGTTTACATCAAACTTATGCCCAAGTACATTCACCATTTCTTTGCACATCAATAGTGGATAAAGACATGATCTACTGTTTCAATTTGTCTATCATAGATCGCACATTGGTTGGCTAAGGCATAGCCAACTCTTTGTGTTCTATCATAAGTCATTATATATACCTCCGTAGCCAAAAAAGGTGCACCATTTAGCTCTAGAAATGGCAACATTCTTTCACATTATAAGTTTACTTTTGTCTAATGCCTTAGGTGGTGAACCGTTGCTACTATTTTGTCTCCCATCACCAAGATGTTCTTGTCATAAAGGAAACTAGTATGCTGAATGACATGAAATCCAACGTGAGTTCAACTTTGACTAGTCTCTTGTTTGTGAATACTGTTCATCTCATCAATGGAGTCTCTAGGATCAAGTTGCAAAAGAGAAAGTTTTTACTATAAAGAAGGTATTCGACTATGCCCAATCCCAACTCTTTGACGATAAATGGGTGGTCTTGCTATTATCCACCATCCGTTGAATCAGATGATTAATGTCATTCCAACCCCACAAGATGCTTTTCCATGATCAGGAACACTGGGACTTTACATGACACATCAACATACTGTCTGTCTTTAAATATTTGTTTTGCACAAACAATGCCCACAACAAGCTTGTTGTTCTTGCCTAGAAGAGCAAAAAGATCATGCGTGCTTTGTTTAGGAAATGTAAATTTCGAACTGAAACACTGCCTTCCTCTATAGGGTAACATAGGTCTTTTATCTCATGAGGTGCTTTTTTTTTGTTCTTAATGTCAGCATAAAGAAAATGACAGTGCAATCTTTCAACCTTACCATAACAGACCTGGGCAGTCAGAAAGCTATCATCTAGTAGTTGACGATCTGATTCAAAACATAACAATTAAATATAGTATATCAGAGTATGAGAGAAGATTTTTTTTTTCATACTGCTTTTCTCCACTTTCTCAACAAGACAGACACAAACTTTTAGGGTTCATTTTCTTCAAGAATAGAGAGAGGCATGGAGAGAGTCAACTCTCAACTGAGGGTCTAGGAAGTAAACTAAACTCCACTTTCATTAACATAAAACAGGATGAATGTAGATTTCTGGTTATTCAAGAGCATTCCAACTTCACTTTCAAATTCTCTAAGGATATGTCTAACTTCTCACATTCTATTTTAATCCCTTCAAAAAATCATTGCATCTGCATGATAGATACCTAGAATATTTGACTAGACCCCTCTGAATTTAAGAAGTTTGATTTTCCTTATGAGAACCGACGATTCAAGCCTACGCACAAAAAAAAATTGAACCACAACTGTGAAAAGATAGAAGGAGAGGGGATCTCCCTGATTAATCCCCCCACTATAAAAAAAAAACTTCATTTATTCCTTTAATAATGAGTGCATATGTGTTTGTTTCTTCAAAATCATTACCTTGGAAACCCAATTATCACAAAAACCAAGGTGGTGTAGGGATTTCCTAATGAAGTTTCATTTAACTTTGTCCTACACCTTTGACATATCAAGGTTCAGAAGCATTGATTGGCAGTTATGGTTAGCTAAGCTATTAACCATCTAGTAGCATCCAAACCAATTCATGAATATGTTTGTTAGGCAGAAATGCTCCTTGATCTTGATTGACAGTTCTAATCAGGATCTTTTCCATTCTAGCTGCCATGACTTTTGAAATGATCTTGTAAATGATATTGCACACTGCATTGAGCTGAAACTCTGTGATATTGGAAGCATTAGGAGTTTGTCTACTTTGGTAACCTCTTTTGGAGATGGTGAGATGCTTTCAACCTCGAACCATCGGGGATCTTGATGTGGTTGGAGAGTGTCTACTACATTATGGTCCTGCATTAAATGAGACGTTGTCTTCCATCTTGAGCAAAATTTTATTTGTGCTTTTCGTTCAACTCATTGTGATGGGACATCATCATAATTGCCACACTCCAACTCCACCATTGGACAGAACGTGAAGGAATGTAGTATCTCCAGACAAATTCGAGCATATCCTATCTGCAGTTGAACCTTTGTGAAGGGATCGACTTCCGTTCATTCCACACAAATTCGAGCACATCCTCCTTGTCGGTCTGCTGGATCGAGGACCACCTCATTTTCTCCACTGTCATCTCTGGGATCATCATCCGAGGTGGGGGCCTTGCTTTCTCACAGTTGTTGCATCGTCTCCCAGAAGCATAGATAGGGGAGAGAGAGAAATGAAAGACCCTATGAAAGGAGCCCTGAAAAACCCTAGGAGAGCTTCTCCCTCCTAAGACCCTACTAGATTTTCTAAAGGACCAACTAAATTTAGACAAACATAATAGCAGCATACATTATACCCACAATTAATTAATAAGTGAAACTAAAATATAATTGCAAAAATTTCAGATAGATGTTAACTATTGCATGCATGGATACTAACATTCATGCAAAACTGGTTACCTGTCTATGCAATTTTGTAAGCCTTTTTAATAATGACAAAACATGCCCATGATTAATAAAAAAAAAAACTCTTTGTAGGGAGAAAAAATAAAACCACAAAAATAAAATTTGAGGATTCGGTAAGGATAAAATTTATCGGTGTATATATATATATCGTTATGGCGAATATACTCCTTTAAGTAGTAAAAAAAGCTTTTTTGTTTTTTTGCCCTGCTCATAACGTTATCTCATTATCTCACAAATATTTTTTTATTTCATAAACATTATCTCATACTTAGGTTTAGCATTATCTCATACATCTTCCATTATCTCATTATCTTATAAGTATTTTATTTTCTTAAAAGCATTATCTCATATTTATGTTCAGTATTATCTCATACATCCATCTATTATCTTATTATCTTGCATATGTTTTATTATCTCATAAACATCAACTCATATATGTTTAGTGTTGCCTCATATATCCATCGGTCCATCCATTATCTCATAAATGTTTTGTTTTCTCATAAACATTATCTCCTACTTATTTGTTACTTCGTACCTATTTGTTATCTCATGCATATGCATATGTAATATTTGGCAATGAAAAGACCACATCCAGCATATGCTCATTACAAACATGAAGCGGCAGACAAAACAATCTCTCATATTCATGAATGTTGTACTTTTCATTGTTACATGTTTTGGTGTGAATATTTGTTCTTGAAACCATATATTGAATCTCTCAGTTTCATGTAGAAGTGAGACAACACTTTCAAATTACTTAACATAAGCTGGAATAAGTTAATAGTATGCATTGTTTTGGAAACTTTCCAAACTTCTCATCCCCAACTTCCCTTTTCAGGTGATTGCAAATCAAAGGGCTGGCAATGTCACTGGAGGATTCCTGAGATGGCCTTGTTATGCCAAAACCGGTCAATGATGTACCAAAATTTTAAAGACTAGAATCATGAAAATTTTATGCCTTTTATTCTAAGATTTGACTCGGTTGACTTGTTCAGTGTATCTTCTAAATAATAGTGGTTTGTTGTCAATATAGTTTGTAATGATGCTTAATAGTATAAAAATTATGGATGTTTGAAAAATTATTTCCGTGTGCTATGTCTTCAATAAAAAATTTGCCGTCATTAAAAAACAAATTGGTCTCAAAAGTTTAGGTTCACATCATCTTTAATTTTTTTCTAACAATATTGTACATTAACTTATGCAATAATGTTTTTGAAATAAATATTACTCGAAGCACTCAACAGATGGTTCCACATGACTTTTTGCTTGCTTGATGTAATTTTTTTTTTGTTTTTTCATGTTACGTGCTATCCTTCTCATTGCAACTTTCCAAGTAGGATTGTGAAAAAATAAAAAATAAAACCATGTTCCATCCATAACATTTGAAGATATGAAATGATCTTTAAATGCAGCAATCAAATCTAGACATACATACGCCTTGCATTACTGCAACAAGAACGTGATGTCCACATAGAACATGTATCCAAGAATGCAACATTCTACAAAAAATAGCTTTGAAAAAATCAATAAAATGAAAGGATGAAATATGAGATGTTTTAAATGACAGTAGTGCATTAGAAAACAACTGAGTTACTTGTAAAATGTGGATCTGTACGTGGGTAGGAAAGGAGGAAATGAATTAAGCTTACAAAGTGGGTCTCAAAATTTTGAGCTCTCTGTGTTGGTTACTTATTTTCATGTTTATCATAGACATGTCATTTATCTGTAGTTTGTGGTGCAATAATGCATGAATTAATTTACGTTCTCCTTCCTAAACATTGTGCTGGGTATTATACTCCATCAAAAAAATTGATTCTACAATTGTGATTTCAACCAGTTCAGATGCAGAAATTTATCACCGATTTGGTTGAATGAATTGTCAATCCTCGAACAGTATTAGAAACTAAAAGTCATCTTTTTCTCAAAATGCAACATACAAAAAAGTTAATTAAATACTATCTTAAAATATGTTAAAACAGTGCATATATAACAAGACCCAATTAGTGCCTCCATTTGGGAAGCAGGTTGGAGTAACAGCTTTCTGGGGGGAAAGCCCCCAACCTTTATCATTTTGTGAGCAGGTTGTTTCCCCATGTTCTACAGTGAAAGAGAGTGACGCCCAAAGCACCTCCATTTCATCAGAATTTTATTCTTAAAACATCAAATAATTGCAAATATTGTTGAGTTTATTTCTATCGAGACAAAACAGTTGTAAATTTTTTGCTATATATCCTATTACCAGGTGTTATTTCAATTTGAAACCAAGCTGATACCGTTGCTAGCATGATGATGTAATAAATGACAATTTGTCATTGAGAAGAACCCCTCATGGTATATCAGCATAAGCTGAGATTCTTTTAAAGAACGAATAATGCAATATATGAGGCGGGGTATGAATACCTTCTTACCGTCATTGAATCGAACCCATCAGTCTGTGCACCACTTGATATATATATATATATATATATATATATATCACCAGATAAATTAGACTGGGCAGATAATTAATGAGACCGACTAGGTTTGATGCATTTTCCTTCTGAAAGTGACAAGTAACCATTTATATTTATACAATAACTTACAGACACATGCCCCAATAATAGAAAATTTTAAAACATATGAAAAACACCATTTTAACCTAATAAAAAAGAAAATACCTTTAAATGGAAAATTTTTCATGGGCCACATCTTTTGTCACTTTCCTCAAATATTTCCATTGACTTTATAAGTATCAACATTAATAAAAAAGGCCCAGGGAGAGTGTATGTACAAAATGTGATAGTTTTCATTTTTTTCGTAGAAATTACTCATGAATTTAACATTTTTCTTCAATTAATGAAGCAGGTGTTTGTCAATCATTTTACCATGTCAAACAACTTTTTACAATTTATCAAATATTAAATTGTTACTTATAGATATATTAAAAGCAGATTCATTACTTGTGAATTTCTCAAATTTTTATGACAATTACTGAATTATGAAAGAGAGAGGTGGGGGGGAAAGGTGCACGAATGAACCAGAACCAGACCAGAATATCTTACATAGGTGAATTAAAAGTGATGGCTAAGTATCGTTACAGAAAGATGGATAAACATATAAGATTTACATGTCAATATGTAAGTGGATCCAGCAACCCAATGAAATATATTTTACAAATATAAGGGCCACATGTTACTTGAGCCCTCCCCTGTACGCCACTAGCACATGCTTAGTATATTATATTATTGAGGAAAATGAATTTGTTGTGTTTGATAGAATGAAATTTTGATTTCAAAACTGAAAATGACTTGTTTGATAAATAGTAATTAAAATTTTATAACTGATGGATTCAAACCATCATAACATGTGCCCTAAAGGGAGAATAAAAAGTTCTTAAATTCTGAAATTATAATCATAATTTCAGAATTTTGATTTGACGATAAGCTTATAATTGTAGAATAAAAATTGTTTTTTTAAAATATAATTTTCTATTCATAGAAAACAATAATTTTAATTTTAAAATTCTTCTACTTCAAGCTCATTGAACACCCCTTAATAACACTAAAAAGAATTTGTGTGTCAAATTACAAGACAATAGGCCCATCACATAAAAAAGGTATCTCTCTCTCATTATATATTCGTGTGGCTGGTTGTCCAAATTTAACAATTTGTAGCTAAAAATGATCATTAAATTGGTATTTACCACATCCTACAACATTGTGTGTGTGCATATATATATATATATATATATATATATATATATAAAGGTTGGTGAGACGAGATATGGCGAACGTATCATATATTCAAACCTGTTGCTATCAAAGTGATCTTTTGCTGCAGAGAACCCATTTAAGCTTACCTACAGCCTATTTTATGCACACCATGGGATACACAAAATTTCCACATGCCAATACACTAATAGTGAAAAATGCTCTCAATTAATAAAAAATAATAACAGAAAAACTAAAAAATGAAAAACTAGAAAGAATATTTTATCTTGAAATAATTTTCAAAATATCTTAAGCCCTAGCCATCTTTTTTTTTTGTGGACGTATAGTGGTGCACCCACCAACTCCCTCCTATTTTTTGTCACCATGTGCCGATAGGGCCCATAGTAGAATGCCACTTGGGCATCCATTTTTGAACTCAATGATAAGGACAAAAAAAGCCCCCAAAATGACAAAGATGCAGAAGTTGCTTTCATTCTAAAACAGAAAAGACAAAATTACCTTTCGCAGAAGAGGAAAAATCCTGTAAAACTCTCAACCGAACCACTTAGACATTACATTTTTCATGGAGTGGAATCATCCACTTGAAACCTTCTAAGGTTTTACGTGGCAAATCTGTAATCAGACTGTACCGGTTGACTTTGTGGCCAGAAAGTTTACATGATCACTTGGTTAGGCTAGGTTTATGGATATGTTTATCGGGACTTCATGTTATTAAAGCTTAATAGCATGCAATAACAATATTTGCCTATATATTTAATAAAGCTAGTGGTTGAATGTCTAGGTGGAAGATAGCCTAAGCATGCATTTGTTCTCTGCTATCTGTTCATTAGCACATCGATGAGAATGAACACAAATACAAATGTACAATATGATAGAAACCACTTTAAAAAAATATATTGATAAAAATTTCATAATTCACAAAACAACAAGCATTGCTTTTCAACAATGCAATACAAAAAATCTTGTAATTAGTTCCATGGCTTTCCTCCCCGTATGCTTGCCACCACCTCCTTGACCCAGCTTACCTTTCTCAGCTTTCCATCATTGGCGACGCAGTCGGTGGGAAGATCATCCACAATGTCCTCGCCTCCAGCCAGGTGCCTGATCTATCAGGCCTCAAGGGCTTGGTACCAGGGAGCTCCTCTTATGTAAACCACCAGTGGAGGGGCTGCCGGACATCGCGGCGATATTAATGGAGGAGCTGAAGAAGTTGGGAAGGATGGTGGTGAAGTTGCACGTCTTCTCGGAAGAGGAGCATGCCTTCTGTGTGCACAGCCACTAGGGAGAGGCATCTACTGAGTTGATGGGCTTCATCTCTAAGTTAATCTCTCAGTTTTGATATATAGGTGTGAATGTTGTATGAATGCTTTTTTTCTTTAATGTTGCATTAAATAATCACTGATAGAACTCATCCGCCGCCTACAGAAAGAAGATTGTGCTGCTATGTTGCTGGTGCAACTGTGTCGGGGTGTTCTCTTGGAAAGAGTGATGTAAAATCCATGCAGTGCAAAATTGAAAAAAGAAAATAGTGATATGATCAGTTTATAATGGTAAAGCCTGAATTTTTTGAAAACAAAGATACTCTACTTGAGAGAATTATAAGATCTCTCTCGTTCATATTTGATTTATAAGAAAAATAAATTCCTAATCGATCCATCCTTTAAGTAAATGGTGACAAACTATTGACAAATAATTTCTTAGTTACTTTGCAAAGCAACCGAAACATGTCTTCTTCCCACCCAATGTAGAGACGACTAACCTTTTTGTTTTTTTTTTTTTAAAAAAAATCATTGTGCAAAATGGGTTTTTTTTCCTCGAATGATACATGTGGGTAAATCCTCATCTTATGAGGACAAATAGTAGAATAAGAGAGGTGGGACTTGATGGGGACAAGGTTTGAAGCTAACTAAGGGGTGGTGGGCATCTAAGGGGTTGTTTAGCAAATAAGAAGGTCTCCCATACATTTCACTGTGACCACTTTTGATATTATAGTTGTCGTTAAGAAAAGTTTTAAGTTTAAACTTTTTTTTTTTTTGGATCAGCATTTTTTTTGGTCGATCGCGATCTTAAGTTGAATGAGATGCTTTACAACCCTATGTTATGTAATTTGATAAGAGTCTTTGGTCCTTCTTAAGACATAATTTCTATTTGCATATAGAGATTGATCAATAATATCATTTGATATAGCTTAAAAGGGCTATAAGAACTGTGGGACATGTTTTATTTTTTTGTTACAGTCATATTTTGAATTTATGTTAGCGCTAACCTAAAAGACTTTACGGCGCAAAACAGAAGTGTTTTTTCAAATAATAAAAAAATCAATTTAAAATTTAAAAATGCTTTGAAAATTAAAAAATACTTTTATTTTAATAACAGCTATTACAAGCATGACAGATTGGATGCGCTTCATCAACCAAACCGGTTGGTCTAGATTAGCTTTTTGTTAAAGAAAAAAACTAAAAAAACATTGGCTATCACCTCGTTCGTTAAATATTATCAGGCAGATGCAGGTTTCTTAAGTTCCTATTTGTTTCGGATCGGATAGGGAGTTACATGTGAACATGGATTTGGATCTTTTTTTTCTTTGACCCCAATAAAATGTTTGAAGAACAAAAGAGGAAAGTCCGCTTCCCAAGTGCATGTTTGATGCAGATGACAAGTATCAGGGTTTTAAACGGTTTTTCTGAAATGCATCACATTTTTACCGTGTAAAAACCCAAGAAACAGGGGAAAGATTTCTAGCCCATCATCTCGTCTACCTCTAGAGTTTGCCTCTTACGATCTGCCCTCATCAAGGAGAGGGAGCTTGAAGGTAGCACGGCGATGGCTGGTTTCCGGTAAGATCAATCATTCTCTCCTCTCTTTTTTTGTTTTTTTTTTTTCCGGCCATTTCTCAATTCCTTTCTTGTTTTTCCGAACCACGACTGGTTTTCTGGAGGAGGGAGAAGGGTCTTCCTTGTGCCATCCAGGTTGTTTCTGATATAATTTCATCTACATGTGTAACAACGGTCATGACTCTCCTTTTCGAACAAGTTTTTTTTTTTTAAATTTATTCTCGTTGCTCATTTTGATTTGTTGATGGTTTGATTTGTGATTCATCGCTTTTGGGTATGTGGTCCAGGACTATTAAGGTCTTGGTTGCTGTTAATTTTGTTAGTCAAGGTAGATTCCAGTGAAGACCATTCGAATTATCGTTCACAAGGAAGTTGGGTGTTTCGATCTGACATTTTGAGCATTTCTTTCTGCTTTCTGTTATATGAATGGTGGCTTCTCCATTTCTTATGCAGGATCAGACGGATGAAGGTTTCTTTGACAAGCTTGTGGATGATGAGTTTCGGATCGATGGTTCTTCTGCAGCTGAGTTACAGGAGGGTAATGATTCCAATGGGATCAACTGAGCTCCCTGCTGACACTTCTCTAGCGAACCTTTCCTTAAGTGAATCGGAGTACCATTCACAGGTTCAGGTGGACGAGGCTGTTGCCAGAAAAGCTGGCTCCTTTAGTGTCAGTAACTCGGTCGAATTCAAACCAGAGAAAGTAAATCAGGTAGCAGAAGGGAGTAGTTCATATGTGCTTGTTGAGTCCAACGAGTCTGCCATACCAGTAGAGTTGGTTGCACATGGTGCGGGTGCCAATGCCCATCTGAACAATTTGGAAGCAGATTTTCCGTCTATTAAGGGTTCTAAGCAGACCCGGGCGAGCATGAAGGAGGTGCAGTGGAGTAGCTTTCATACAGGCATGGGCGATAATGATTCTGGTGGTTTTAGTTCTCATTCAGATTTCTTTGCAGAATGGATGAAAATACATCTAGACAGACTACAGGGGAGCATGGCACCACATTCTCATCAATGTCTTTGCAATCTCAATCGCAAAATCAAGCCGGTTTTGTTCAAGGGAGAACACAGCAAACTGATGCAATCAATGATGGCCTGCAGTCGTCTTCATCTTCTGTCTTTGATAGTTCTTTTGTTCTAGATCCCCAAGAGGAAATCGTTGAGAAGGGCCTAATTGGTGAAACTGCTGATTTGTTGTGAAGTACAACAAGGCAAAGTGATGCACTAAGTTGGTGATGCAATGTGTAGCTAAGCGAAGCATAGTGAAGCTTAAGTTTCATGGCAAAAATAATCTAACATATTATATCAACAAAAATCATGTCAGAAATTAAAAACAAGAGCAAAAAAACCAATTTTTTTCTGGCGCCAAAATCAGACACGGAGGCTGGCACTGATTTGCTAATTGCGAGAAAGTTTAATTAGTTGTTATCAACAATTATACATAAAAGTTTGTAAAATATTTAACTCCTTACAAGTACTGCGGATTAAAAAAAACATTAATTTGGTTTATTTAAACAACATACTCATGAGAGCACCGGTTTGGTCAAATGGTTTATAAGTTCAATAAATTCACTAAACTCTATGATTTTTATCCAATATTTATTAACTTACACTATTTCAATCAACATACAACCTTCAATAAATTAACACTTATCGCTTTTATCTAATTCTACCATGCGGCTGAGAAAAAAAGTAAAAAAAACAATGTGAAATAGAAAAATGAAAAAAAAATACAAGCATTAATTACAAAACAGAGGTAGAGGGAGAGATAGACATGAGCGATAAGCTGGCACTCGAGGTGCACATTTCGTGCATTGAGTTGTGTGATTCAAATAACAGTGGTGGTTACGTTATGGGTTCAGGTAATATAGCGTTGGTAACCGCTGTTATAGGTTTACAGTGGTGAAATTTCTACTGGTGCTAGAGAAATTTCTACTGGTGCTAGAGAACACCGGTATAAATACCTTAGCGGCGAGACATTTCACCGGTATAAGTATATATGACTGTGAACTACCTCATCGTTAGAGATCTATACCAGTTGTAATCGTCACCGGTATTGGACTGTCCCAGTTGCGTTCATCACCTGTATAGGTTATTATGATTAAAGAATAGCAAAAACATAATTTGTACCCCTCAAGAAAACACTTATAGGCTCTAGTAAATATTTCAATGCCTTTCAACCATATGTCTTAGGCAATGTGTTCCTTCTGCATCCACGTGCTAAGGGGGAACAAAACTCAGCCATGTGATGCAATGGTCTGCTGTTGACAGATGACAGTACCATGCTAATTAGAGATGATGGTGGCAAGGGCTGTCTATTTTCTATGGAAAGGTTGCAAGAGTTGAAGGTATGTAGAGAAGTTGCTCGAAAGAATCAGAGTCTGAAGTCAATTTGGTTCACTCGACAAGAGATTTTCTTGTATATATACAATGATGGCAGGAAGGTATTCATACTCCACCTTGTATACTGCATCATTCGTTATGTATCACCTTATAAAAGAACTTCTGGAGGACGATCTGAAAAGTTTTTGAATATCAATTTATTTTTAGTAATGTTTCTCGTAACAAAAGGCTTAGATGCCTAAGATTGTCTTGTACATAGTTCTAGTTATTGTACTGCAAACACAATCATGCCTTAGTGTACGGAATAACACTTGAGCATATTTAGGAGGAGGTTGCCCACAAACAAATGATTAGTGGTCCAACCTAGGAGTTGGGTTTTCTTTCTACTCTATGTTTTTTCTTTTGACATCCACGTCATTGAATACAACAATGTTATTTCAATTCAAAACCAAGCTGATACCATTAGTAGTATGATGCTGTAATAAATGACAGTTTGTCATTGAGAAGAACCCCAGATGGTACATCAGCATAAGATGAGATTCTTTTGTAACGAACGAATAATGCAGTATATGGGGCGGAGTATGAATACCTTCCTACCATCATTGAATTGAACTCATCAATCCATGCACCACTTTACACACACACACACACACACACACACATATATGTCGCTAGACAAATTAGACAATATTAGTTCCCACTTACTCTCCTGCCCTGTCCTAGCTGCTCTTCTTCTCGGACTTCTCCTCCCCTCCCCATATGGTGGGCACCATGGCCAGCTGCTCCTCCCATCGGCCGGAGTCGTACTTGCTCCACTGATCGACCATGCATTGAGTTGGAACGACCAAGTTTTCCATCGACAAGATGACCTCCCGGCCTTTGATCAGCTTGGTATTTTAGTGGTGGTTGATTTGCGTCCCAACATTCGCTCTTAACACTTTCTTGTTAAACAAATGTGCGTCTTTGGTTCTTGGTCCATGTTTATCAGCTTATCTGGTAATATTACTAACCCAAATCATGAGCTTTTCTGGGAGAGAATCCACTTAGTTTCAGACCATCGCATTTCAAACGCTGTTTCACAACTGTTAATCCAAAAACTATTTTGTTGCCGGTCAACTTAAGGGCCAGTCAAAATAGTTTGCCAAGAAAATGGTACCGAATTGGTCAATTTCCATGAGAATTGAAAGGAATGAATATTAAAAGTAATTGGAAAATGATAATATAAAACAAGAATTGCACTATTTAGAATGAAGTAATTCTCATCTCAGATGTATATATATATATTTTCTATTTTGTAATTTTTTTAATTAAGACAGGTGTGTTCCTCCTAGATGCACCCATAATCATTAATTTTGGTCTTCTTATTTTCAATCATTGCTTACTACTAAATTGTATCATCAAAATGACAAAAGAGGGGCTTGAACTGGCCAAGTTAAATTTTAGTCAAAAGAATATATAAGAAAAATATTATATATGTGAATTTATTTATTTAAAATTAATTAAAAATTGTCGAGCCTGGCCACGCCAGGTGCCCACTTCTATCTAGACATAATGTGTGTGCCATTATTGCATTTTACTTCTTGATTTTGTTACATTACCTGGCGGTTGATTTCTAGAATAAGTCTACGTTGTTACCCCCGCCTGTTTGATTGTCGCATCGAGATTGGGTGTTTTTGAAGCCGATGCTCTGTCAAAACAATAATTTGATCAAGACAGTATGTTACTATGTTCTCGCTTTTTCAGTACCAAATGGAAAGGTTGAATTTTGGATGACAAAGCCTTACTTCCAATTGCTTTTGGTGATTTTTCAGATACTGCCTATTGAAAAGTGAGCTTATTTTTATTGAATAAAAATGTGATAAACCTGTACTTTAATACAAGAATATGTTGTTATAGCCACAAAATCATCTGCAAATATGATTGAGCAAACCAGCAGACTTCATATATACGTCATCCATCATCTACATATATGACAATAAAACAAACCTCATTTAACGCTGGTTTTTACTCTGAACGTCCCATACTAACGTCCGAGCCTAGCAAGAAGTTCAAATATGTTTATATCGATCATTGATCATTTGGCAGTTTGTTCGGTATTTTAAGGGAAGCATGAATGAATATAAGTCATCCCACACTCAAAACATTTTCCCATGATACTGACCAAAAGTCTGCGATATTCTCGTGTCCCTCCTCTCCGAGAGAATAGCGAAAGGGACAGTGTGGCCTCCTCCTTCCTCTCGCTTCCGACCTCTTCTTCTTGTCCATTTCTTGCTCACGCTTCTGACCACTCGCCATTCTTGCTCAGCCTCTGATCGCTCGCCATTGGCATTGTCTCCTCTTCTTTTACCGTCCCTCTCGCTGTGTTTGTCTGAAGGGAGAGAGACCTGTCTCTCTCTATCGATTTTTCTGTTCCGAGTCCCTTGGATGTCCACAGAGACACAGGCACACTTTCTCAACAATGCGTCTCTTCAAAGTGTCATTTTACGAGGGTCCCATTGGACCAATCCGTAACGTGTCTGAACCGCAGGAGGGAAGTGTTCCATGTCCCAACCACGGAATTGGAACGAACTCCATGTCCAAACCACGGTTGATCTATTTCACTTATTATCGGCACTTCCATGGCATTCTCTTATTGTTTCAGCTCTGCCTTGATCATCCGATTCCAGCGATGCAAACTCTCTGCTCAATACCACATGATGTAAGAATGGTTTAATAGAGGTGGAAAATTTATGAGGATCTATCCCTACTCACCTCTGGTATTCTGAGTTCGTGCTCATCATGTCGTAACCAGTACCAAAGAAAGAAGCACATATTACCACTATTATTTGAAGCAAGCATGCAACCGCCCGCTTCAGCTGCCTCTTATCGCTCAAGTGTCCCCCCCCCCTCTCCTTTTTGTGATTGACACTTGCATCTTTTCTATTTTCATATTTCATGTTAGCTATGTTTTTGTTTTAATTTACTTTTTTCTCAACAGCATGGTAAGATTTAACCAAGGTTGTATGTCGAATTAAACCATGTCAAATTTACCATGTTTCTTATACTCATCAGGACATCTGCAGCCGCACAAACAGTCTAAAGTTCCCTCTAACAAACGATATACCTTAATCACATATAAATGTACATGTTTTGGACATTAATTGAGATGGCCAAAAATCCAGTTCAAAATCCAATTTGTTGGTAGGTGACATTATTTGAGACCGTTTCTTTTTTAAATTCATGGCAAGTACTGTTCTCAAGAAATTCAAAGCAATTGAATAACCCAAAAATTTTCAGGACTTGTTTTCTAATGACTCAATTGCAGCAAGTGACCAGAAGGCCCATCCTACTCTTGGACCTACACTATTATCAGCACAAAGATCAGAATGTTTCCACTAAAAAATGAAAATATAAAAAATAAAGGATGTGAAATGAAAAGCTACTAACTAGCAGGTAAAAACTGAATGTTTCCACCTGCTCAGCCTTTCCAACCTCTTGATCCTAGAATGCAGTCCCAAACTGAAACTCAACCAGTCACACAGGCAAGCATAAGGTGCAGTGCACATGCAAGTGGAAGCAAGAAGTCCACAGGAAATACTGAAGAAGTTTCTTTAGAACTGTCCGTTTCACAATTTTAACGAAGACTGGAAAATATAATGTCATTTAAGGATACTTCTCCAAGTTAATATAAAAATAATCAACTACGAAAATGTTCCTTTACAAATTAAAATTTTTCAATGAAATAAGTCTTGTTTATAGGAAAACATTGACTCGTTATAGAAAATATGACATCCTTTTAAAGTGCCCCTCCCACAATTAAGGAACTGAGTTTCAGAAGTACCTACGACTAATGAAAGGTTATGGAAGACTGATTTTTTTTTTATCCTATCTCTACTGAGGAACTTCAAGACTGATGACCTTAAAAACATTCACTCTTGGTGGATCCTGGCAATGCAATGTGGTTGGACCCTCATGTTGGTCTGAATGAATCAGCCTTTTAGAGGAGGGTGAGTCAGGGCCTGCTACTAAAAAGCATAGCAAGTTATAAGTCTCAGTAGGACATGTATTTTTATTACCATAGGTTAGGTGAGGTTACCATTATCCTTTTTTTGGTGACAAATCTTATGTGTCCCTAATAAAGGGAATCTGTCAATTTTTCAATGTTTCAAAACCAAAAAGGCATGGAAGCACAAGAGATGTAGCTCCAGTTCCTTCAGAAAAGGTAAGATCTTTGGTGCAAAAAGAATGGACAAATAAGATAACAAAGAAAAATACACGGCTCCAATTCCTATCTCAGTTTATTTGAAATATACCACATATATAATCATCATTCACATTATCGATTGACAAGAATTTTCAGCAATCCGAAAATCCAAATACAGTAATGTTTTTCAAATAGATGAATTTCTTTGTACAACGAAGGGTGTTAAATAGATTGAAAAGTTGTTTGACGTAATAAAATGATTGACAAACACCTGCTTCATTAATTGAAGTAAAATGTTAAAATCTTGAGCAATTTCTATGAAAGAAATCAAAAAAATCACATTTTGTACATACAATCTCCCTAGGCCTTTTTTTATATTGTCAAAAAGAGGTGGCCCATAAAAATCTTTCTATTCAGGTATTTTTTTTTATTAGGGTAAAATGGTCTTTTTCATATTTAAAACAGTGGGGCATGTGCCTGTTGGTAATTGTATAAATATAAATGGTTACTTGTAACTTTCCAGAAGAAAAATGCATCAAACCTTATCGGTCTCATTAATTATTTGCCTGGTCTAATTTGTCTAGCGACATATATATGTGTGTGTGTGTGTGTAAAGTGGTACATGGATTGCTGAGTTCAATTCAATGACGGTAGGAAGCTATTCAATCTCCGCCCCTTATACTGCATTATTCGTTCATTACAAAAGAATCTTATCTTATACTGATGTACCTGGGGTTCTTCCCAATGACAAATTGTCATTTATTACAGCATCGTACTACTAATGGCATCAGCTTGGTTTTGAATTGAAATAACAGTGTTGTATTCAATGACATGGATGTCAAAAGAAAAAACATAGAGTAGAAAGAAAACCCAACTCCTAGGTTGGGCCACTAATCATTTGTTTGTTGGCAACCTCTTCCTAGCTATGCTCAAGTGTTATTCCGTACACTAAGGCATGAATGTGTTTGCAGTACAATAACTAGAACTATGTGCAAGACAATCTTAGGAATCTAAGCCTTTTGTTACGAGAAACAATACTAAAAATAAATTGATATTAACAAACTTTTGACATCATCCTCTAGAGGTTCTTTTATAAGGTGAGATTCTTTATACATAAAGAATGATGCAGTATACAAGGTGGAGTATGAATATCTTCCTGCCATCATTGTATATATACAAGAAAATCTCTTGTCGAGTGAACCAAATTGACTTCAGACTTTGATTCTTTCGAGCAACTTCTCTATATACCTTCAACTCTTGCAACCTTTCCACAGAAAATAGACAGCCCTCACCACCATCATCCCTAATTAGCATGGTACTGTCATCTGTCAACAGGTAACCATTGCATCACGTGACTGAGTTTTGTTCTCCCTTAGCATGTGGATGCAAAAGGATCACATTGCCTAAGACATATTTTTGGTTGAAAGGCATGGAAATATTTACTAGAGCCTATAAATGTTTTCTTGAGGGGTACAAATTATGTTTGTGCTATTCTTTAATCATAATAACCTATACAGGTGATGAACGCTACTGGGACAGTCCAATACCAGTGACGGTTAGAACTGGTATAGATCCCTAACAATGGTGTAGTTCGCAGCCGTATACACTTATACCGGTGAAATGTCTCGCCGCTAAGGTACTTATACCGGTGTTCTCTAGCACCAGTAGAAATTTCACCACTATAAACCTATAACAGTGATGTACCACCGCTATATTACCTGAACCCATAACGAAACCACCACTGTTATTTGAAGCACACAACTCAACGCACGAAAAGTGCACCTCGAGTGCCTGCCTCTCGCTGATGTCTATCTCTCTCTCTACTTCTGTTTTGTAATTAATGCTTGTATTTTTTTTTCATTGTTCTATTTCACATTGTTTTTGTTTAATTCTTTTCTCAGCCGCATGGTAGAATTAGATAAAAGTGATAAGTGTTAATTTATTGAAGGTTGTATGTTGAATGAAATAGTGTAAGTTAATAAATGTTGGATAAAAATCAGGGAGTTTAGTGAATTTATTGAACTTATAACCATTTGACCAAACCAGAGCTCTCATGAGTATGTTGTTTAAATAAACCAAAGTAATGCTTTTTTCATCCGCAGTACTTATAAGGAATTAAATATTTTACAACCTTTTATGTATAATTGTTGATAACAACTAATTAAACTTTCTTGCAAATAGCAATACAGTGCCATCCTTATGCATGATTTTGGCGCAAAAAAAAAAGGTTTTTTTGCACTTGTTTTTAATTTCTGACATGATTTTTGTTGATATAATGTGTTAGATTATTTTTGCCATGAAACTTAAGCTTCACTATGCATCGCTTAGCTACACAATGCATCTCCAACTTGGTGCATCGCTTCACCTTGTTGTACTTCACAACAAATCAGCAGTTTCACCATTTAGGTCCTTCTCAACGACTGCAGGATCATCATTGATTGCATCAGTTTGCTGTGTTCTCCCTTGAACAAAACCAGCTTGATTTTGCGATTGAGATTGCAAAGACGTTGATGAGAATGTGGTGCCATGCTCCCCTGTAGTCTGTCTAGATGTATTTTCATCCATTCTGCAAAGAAATCTGAATGAGAACTAAAACCACCAGAATCATTATCGCGCATACCTGAATGAAAGGTACTCCACTGCGCCTCCTTCATGCTCGACCAGGTCTGCTTAGAACCTTTAACAAACGGAAAATCTTCTTCCAAATTGTTGAGATGGGCATTGGCACCGGCGCCATGTGCAACCAACTCTACTGGTGTGGCAGACTCGTTGGACTCAACCAGCACATCGGAACTACTCCCTTCTGCAACCTGATTTACTTTCTATGGTTTGAATTCGACCGAGTTTCTGACACGAAAGGAGCCAGCTTTTCTGGCAACAGCCTCGTTCACCTGAACTTGTAAATGGTACTCCGATTTACTCAAGGAAAGTTTCACTAGAGAAGTATCAGCAGGGGGCCCAGTTGATCCCATCGGAATCATTACCTCTTGTAACTCAGCTGCAGAAGAACCATCGATCCAAAACTCATCATCCACAAGCTTGTCAAAGAAACCTTCATCCGTCTGATCCTGCATAAGATATGGAGAAGCCGCCATTGATATAACAGAAAGGAGAAAGAAATGCTCAAAATCTCAGATCGAAACAACCAACTTCCTTGTGAACGATAATTCGAATGCTCTTCACTGGAATCTACCTTGACTAACAAAATTAACAGCAACCAAGACCTTAATAGTCATGGATCACATACCCAAAAGCGATGAATCACAAACCACACCATAAACAAATCAAAATGAGCAACGAGAATAAAATTCCAAAAAAAAAAAAAAACTTGTTCGAAAAGGGGAGTCATGACCGTTGTTACACATGTTAGATGAAATTATATCAGAAACCGCCTGGATGGCAAAAGGAAGACCCTTCTCCCTCCTCCACAAAACCAGTTGTGGGCTGGAAAAACAAGAAAGGGATAGAGAAATGGCCGAAAAAAAAAATAAAAAAAAGGAGAGGAGAGAGTGATTGATCCTACTGGGAACCAGCCATCGCTGTGCTACCTTCGAGCTCCCCCTCCTTGATGAGGGCAGATCGTAACCTCCAGAGGTAGACGAGAATATGGGCTAGAAGTCTTTCCCCCGTTTCTTGGGTTTTTACATGGTAAAAATGTGATGCATTTCGGAAAAACCATTTAAAACCCCAATACTTATCATCTGCATCAAACATGCACTTGGGAAGCGGACATTCCTTTTATCTTCTTCAAACATTTCATCGGGGCCAAAGAAAAAAAAAGATCCAAATCCATGTTCACATGTAATCCGATCCGAAACAAATAGGAACTTAAGAAAACTGCATCTGCCTCATAATATTTAATGAACGAGGTGATAGCCGATGTTTTTTTAGTTTTTTTTTTTAATGAAAAACTAATCTTGACCTACCAGTTTTGTTGATGAAGCGCATCCAATCTGCCATGCTTGTAATGGCCGTTATTAAAATAAAATATTTTTTAAAATTTCAAAGGATTTTTAAATTTTAAATTGATTTTTTTATTATTTGAAAAAACACTTCTGTTTTGCGCCGTAAAGTCTTTTCGGTTAGTTCTAACATAAATTCAAAATATGACTGTACAAAAAAGTAAAACATGTTCCGCAGTTCTTATAGCCCTTTTAATCTTTATCAAATGATATTATTGATCAATCTCTATATGCAAACAGAAATTATGTCATAAGAAGGACCAAACACTCTTATCAAATTACATAGGGTTGTAAAGCATCTCATTCAACTTCAGATCGTGATCGACCAAAAAAAATGCTGAACCGAAAAAAAAAAAAGTTTAAACTTAAAACTTTTCTTAGCAACAACTATAATATCAAAAGTGGTCACAGTGAAAAGTATGGGAGACCCTCTTATTTGCTAAACAACCCCTTAGGTGCCCACCACCCCTTAGTTAGCTTCAAACTTTGTCCCCATCAAGTCTCACCTCTCTTATTCTACTATTTGTCCTCATAAGAAGAGGATTTACCCACATGTATCATTCGAGAAAAAAAAAATCTATTTTGCACAATGAATTTTTTTTTTCTTTAAAAAAAAAGGTTAGCCGTCTCTACATTGGGTAGGAAGAAGACATGTTTTGGTTCCTTTGCAAAGTAACTAAGAAATTATTTGTCAATAGTTTGTTACCATTTACTTAAAGGACGGATCCATTAGGAATTTATTTTTTCTTATAAATCGAATATGAACGAGAGAGATCTTATAATTCTCTCAAGTAGAATATCTTTGTTTTCAAAAAATTCAGGCTCTATCATTATAAACTGATCATATCACCATTTTCTTTTTTCATTTTTTCACTACATTGATTAACACCCCGACAGTTGCACCGGCAACATAGCAGCACAATCTTCTTTCTGTAGGTGGCAGATGAGTTCTATCAGCCATTATTTAATGCAACATTAAAGAAAAAAAGCATTCATACAACATTCAAACCTATATATCAAAACTTAGAGATGAAGCCCATCAACTCAGTAGATGCCTCTCCCTAGGGGCTGCACACATAGAAGGCATGATCCTCTTCCGAGAAGACGTGCAACTTCACCACCTTCCTTCCCAAGTTCTTCAGCTCCTCCACTAATATCATGCCCCGGTCCCTAGAACGTTTCGGCCTCTCATCACCACCATCACCGCGATGTCCGGCAGCCCCTCCGCTGGTGGTTTACATAAGAGGAGCTGCCTGGTACAACCCCTTGAGGCCTGATAGATCAGGCACCAGGCTGGAGGCGAGGACATTGTGGATGATCTTCCCACCGACAGTGTCACCCACGATGGAAAGCCGAGAAAGGTAAGCTGAGTCAAGAAGGTCGTGGCAAGCATATGGGGAGGAAAGCCATGGATCTAACTACAAAATTTTTTGTATTGCATTGTTGAAAAGTAATGCTTGTTGTTTTGTGAATTATGAAATTTTTATCAATATATGATTATTTTAAAGTGGTTTCTATCATATTGTACATTTGTATTTGTGTTCATTCTAATCAATGTGCTAATGAACAGATAGCAGAGAACAAATGCATGCTTAGGCTATCTTTCCACCTAGACATTCAACCACTAGCTTTATTAAATATATAGGTAAATATTGGTATTGCATGTTATTAAGTTTTAATAACATGAAGTCCCGATAAACATATCTATAAACCTAGCCTAACCAAGTGATCATGTAAACCTTCTGGCCACAAAGTCAACCGGTATAGTCTGATTACAGATTTGCCACATAAAACCTTAGAAGGTTTCAAGCGCATGATCCCACTCCATGATAAATGTAATGTCTAAGTGGTTCAGTTGAGAGTTTTTACAGGATTTTTCCTCTTCTGCGAAAGGTAATTTTGTCTTTTTCTGTTTTACAAAGAAAGCAACTTTTGCATCTTTGTCATGTGGGGGGCTTTTTTTGGTCCTTACCATTAAGTTTAAAAATGGATGCCCAAGTGGCATTCTACTATGGGCCCTATCGGCACATGGTGACAAGAAATAGGAGGAGGGAGTTGGTGGGTGCACCACTATACATAAAAAAAAAGGTTAGGGTTAAGATATTTTGAAAATTATTTCAAAATAAAATATTCTTTCTATTTTTTTATTTTTTAGTTTTTTTGTTATTATTTTTTTTAATTGAGAGCATTTTCATTATTAGTGTATTGGCATGCGGAAATTTTGTGTATCCCAAGGTGTGCATAAAATGAGCTGTAGGTAAGCTTAAAGGGGTTCTCGGAAGCGAAAGATCACTTTGATAGCAACAGGCTCAAATATATGATACGTTTGCCATATCTTGTCTCACCAACTTATATATATATATATATATATATATATACATATATATATATATATACATATATATATATATATATATATACATATATATATATATATATATATACATATATATATATATATGCTCACACACAATGTTGTAGAACGTGGTAAATACCAATTCAATGATCATTTTTATCTACAAATTGTTAAATTTGGACAACCAGCCACATGAATATATAATGAGAGAGAGATACCTTTTTTATGTGATGGGCCTACTATCCCGTAATTTGACACACAAACTCTTTTTTGAATTATTAAGGGGTGTTCAATGAGCTTGAAGTCAAAGAATTTTAAAATTAAAATTATTGTTTTCTGTGAATAGAAAATTACATTTAAAAAAATTATTCCAGAATTATAAGCTTATCGTCAATTCAAAATTCTCAAATTATGATTATAATTTCAGAATTTTAGAATTTTTTAGTCTCCCTTTAAGGCATATGTTATGGTAGTTTGAATCCATCAGTTATAATATTTAATTACTATTTATCAAACAAGTCATTTTCAGTTTTGAAATCAAAATTTCATTCTATCAAACACAACAAATTCATTTTCCTCAATAATATAATATCCTAAGCATGTGCTAGTGGCGTATAGGGGAGGGCTCAACTAACATGTGGCCCTTATATTTACAAATATATTTTGGGTTGCTGGATCCACGTACATATTGGCATGTAAATCTTATATGTTTATCCATCTTTCTGTAACTATAGTTAGCCATCAGATTTAACTCACTTATGTAAGATATTCTGGTCTGGTTCTGGTTCATTCGTGCACCTTCGCCCCCCCCCCCCCCCCCCACACCTCACTCTATTGTAATTCAGTAATTGTCATAAAAATTTGAGAAATTCACAAGTAATGAAACTGCTTTTAATATATTTATAAGTAACTGTTTAATATTTGATAAATTGTAAAAAGTTCTTTGACATGGTAAAATGAATAACAAACACCAGCTTCACTAATTGAAGAAAAATGTTAAAATCATGAGTAATTTCTATGAAAATTTTGAAAAATATCACATTTTGTACATACACTCTCCCTGGGCCTCTTTTATTAATATTGATACTTATAAAATCAATGGAAATATTTGAGGAAACTGACAAAAGATGTGGCTCATGAAAAATTTTCTATTTGAATGTATTTTCTTTTTTATTAGGTTAAAATGGTGTTTTTCATATTTTTTAAAATTTTCTATTATTGGGGCATGTGTCTGTAAGTTATTGTATGTAAGTTATTGTATAAATATAAATGGTTACTTGTCACTTTCAGAAGGAAAATGGATCAAACCTAGTCAGTATCATTAATTATTGGCCCGGTCTAATTAATCTGGGGATATATATATATATATATAGACTGATGGGTTCGATTCAATGACGGTAAGAAGGTATCATACCCCGCCTCACATACTGCATCATTCGTTCTTTAAAAGAATCTCAGCTTATGCTGATATATCATCAGGGGTTCTTCTCAATGACAAATTGTCATTTATTACATCATCATGCTAGTAATGGTATCAGCTTGGTTTCAAATTGAAATAACATTGCTGCATTAAATGACATGGGTGTCAAAAGAAAAAACATGGAGTAGAAAGAAAACCCAACTGCTAGGTTGGATCACTAATCATTTGTTTAGAAGCGGGTGTTGGCAACCTCTTCCTAAATTTATATAGGTCAATCTGCTATATTAAGCACAGTTAGCAATATGACCAACATCTTCAAAACACTTCAACATGGAACATTTTTAGGACTTCCAAAAGTACAAAGTTGCAAAGCATGAACCTGTTTGCAATAGAATAAGTAGAACTATGTATAAGGCAATCTTAGGCATCTACACTTTTTGTTACGAGAAACATTACTAAAAATAGATTCATATTCATTAAACTTTTTAGACCATCCTTCTTTGGTTCTTTTATAAGATGAGATTCTTTATAAAGAACAAATGATTCTGTATACGAGGCAGAGTATGAATACCTTCCTGCCGTCATTGTATATATACAATAAAATCTCTTGTTGAGTGAAACAAAATTGACTTCACTCTGATTTTTTTGAGCAACTTCATCCTCTATATACCTTCAACTCTTGCAACATTACCGAAAAAACAGATTGCCCTCGTCACCATAATCTCTAATTAGCATGGTACTGTCATCTGTCAGTAGTTGACCATTGCATCACGTGGCTGAGTTTTGTTCCCCCTTAGTGCGTGGATGTGGAAGGAACACGTCACGTGAGACAAAATTTTTGTTGAAAGACTTGGAAATATTTACTAGAGGTTATAAATGTTTTCTTGGGGGATATAAATTTTATTTGTGCTTTTCTTTAATGACAATAAGCTATACCGGTGATGAACCGAACCGGTACAGCCCTACTGATGATGGTAAAATGGTTTAGGTCACCGCCATATACATTTATACCTGTGATTTTTCTTTGCCGCTAAACGTGCTTACACTGGTGTTCTGTACCACCGGTAGAAATTTTCACCACCATTAACCTATAACTGTGATTTTTAGCACTGCTATATATTACCTTAACCAAACACATAACCACGAGTGCGTACTACCAGTGGTATTTGAAGTGCACACCTCAACGCACGAGATGTGAACCTCAAGTGCCTGCCTATCTCTCCGTCTGTCTCTCCCTCTGCTTTCTAATTAATGCTGGACTCTTTTTGATTTTCTATTTCATATTGTTTTTGTTTAGTTTTTTTCTCAGCTGCATGGTAGAAGTAGATAAAACCATGAGTGTTGAATTTATTGAACATTTTATGTTGACTGAAATACTGTGAGTTAGTAAATGTTGGATGAAAATCATAGAGTTTAGTGAATTTATTAAGTTAGTAAATGTTGGATGAAAATCATAGAGTTTAGTGAATTTATTGTACTTATAACCATTTGATGAAAGCGGTGCTTTCATGAGTATGTTGTTTAAATAAACCAAAGTAATGTTCTTTGTTTTCATCCACAGTACTTATAAGGTATTAAATATTTTACAAACTTTTATGTATAATTGTTGATAACAACTAATTAAACTTTCTCGCAAATAGCAAAACAGTGCCATCTTTCATTTCTGATTTTGGCGCAAGAAAAAATGTTTTTTGCTTTTGTTTTTAATTTTTGACATGATTTTTGTTGATATAATATGTTAAGAGTATTTCTGCCATCAAACTTAATTAAGCTTCACTATGCAATGCTTAGCTACGTGTTGCATCACCAGCTTAGTGCATCGCTTTGCCTTGTTCTACTTCACAACAATGTTGTAAGAAGCATACGCCTCACACAAAAAAATGTGACTCAAAGTGTTTTTTAGAAAAAAACGCCTTGAGGCCTTGCCGTGAGGCTCATGCATCCTTGAAGCATGCGCCTCATTTGGTAGAGGTGTATGCCTCCATCCGTAGTACACTCCGTACTTGAGGCGTACACCTCAGGGATGGTCATTAAGGCTTCACACGTAGCCCTAACTGAACCCCGTTTGTATCCCTAAATCCCCTTTTCTCAATCCCAAATCACATGTGAAATTGAAGATTTCAACCATCGTTGCACACCTGCGAAATTGCTAGAGGCTGGAGCTACAGTTGGTGAAGCCATCACCCAACGTCAGAATTTCAATTGCAACTGTAGGTCTCTCTCTTTGAGTCTCTTCCTCTCCATGGCAGACACCGAACATAGGTGGCCACCTTTCTATCTTTGTCTTAGTCTCTCTATCCATGTCCGGCGCTGGCCATGGCCACCCTCTAGCTCTCTCAGCTCTCTGGCCATGACTGGCCACCCTCTGCGTGTTCCTGTGATGGTATACAGTGTGTCCACATGGCGCTTTTGTTACTTTGTGTGTATCACCATGGCCTGGCTTACGATGTTGTGGTAATGTGGCTTACAAAGTCAAGACCTTGAACTTATTTTCTTCATGCGTGCCATCCTTGCACTCATATTATGTGTTCATCTTTACTATTGTCATCATTTGTAGTGTGGACATGTACTCCATTGATGGTGGTCCTCCTCCCATTGTTGCCAAGTGTCGCAAGTGGTGTCTTAGTTTATTATATGTTTTGGGATTTGTATCCTTACTTTATGACTTAGCATTTAATGCATCTTTAACTTATTATATTTTCTTTCAAATTTTTTTTGTGCCTAGGTTCATGTTGTTTTTTTTTTTGTGCTTCTTGGTAGACAGCTATGTTCAATCCTTTACTGAATCAATTGAAAATATTTTTTACATTATTTTGTTTTATACAAATAAATAAAAAACATGGAAAATTTACATTACTACAATTACCTTTTTTATTATATATTTTTTTTGTGGATGCTTTTTTTCTTTGTTTTTTCTTTTTCTTTATTTCTAGTTCAAACATGTTCTCATTTTGGAAGAGCTGCTTGTCTTCTTCTCTTCTATTTAGATTTGATATCATGTTAAAGAACATGACAATGGTAATTGATGCATTGTCGTAGACAATTCTTTTATATTTTTACGTGTTTTTTCAAAAATTGTTTTGCATTAAGTTTCTAATATGTTGTTACTTGTTAATTATTCCAATTGGTCGTATGGTGTTAATATTTGTTACATTATGCGTTGTTAATATTTGGGTATGCATAGTAATTTGAGCTTTTGCATACAATGTAATTGAGCTTATTGGATGCTTATTGAATTATATTTGTAATACATTGTTAGGTTTGAGAAAAAATGTCACGGCAGGATCTAGCATTGAAACATGCATTGAAGAAGATCATGATGATAAAGAAAAAATGGGAAACTTGATATGAAATTATTGTATAGAAACTTATAAAGGTGGTGTTTGAAGAAAGAAACAACACTTGGCTGGAACTAAATAGTTGCTAAAGCATGTTACAAAGCCCACAAAGTGTTGTAAAATCTTTCAATAATTATTTGCCAGGTACAAAACGTGAATAGAAAGAAAAAAAGACAATCTTGAATTGCATAGAAATGAATGTTTGGATGAAGGAATGATCAGTGGTAGCCTTACATGTCCCAATGTTCATGCATTTGGAATTTCATGAGGACCAATGGATCAATTTATAACTTCAGATTATG